>NC_044498.1:19612564-19695064 GCF_902362185.1 Chanos chanos | reverse complement strand
GAGAGAGAGAGTGAAACTGTTGGAGAGGGTTAGCACTTTAACATTATCGACGTGGCATTCATGATAAGATGAATCTACCTACATGAGTCTGTTACACGTGAGAAGTCATTACACAGAGAGGTCTAAAGAAGTTCATAACACAAATCAGTGGTTGTATAGATGATGTATGACCATGAACTGAATCATTTTAAAAGAGTTTGTCATGGAAGAAAATGTTTTTCTGGACTCTGCTTCTAAGTATGTAGTGAGCCATGTAAGCTTTGTTCGCCCATTATTTAATGTCCTCAGAATTTCTCTTTCTCATAATATTTTATAAGATTTTACTTGCTGTGCATAGATGTTCGGCATGACGAGAGGAAAACCCACCCACACACACACGCGCGCGCGCGGGCGTTAAAAACAAACTAAATGGCTAAAATTACATAGGAATGATTCGAAATATTGAAATGTAGACAGCCCCAACCCCTACATAGAGGGCCGTTGTAATCCACAGACAATAATCGCGAATGCTCAGCTACTCCCCCTCTCTGATTCCGAGTGAAGGGTGAAAAAATACGTGTTATATAATTGTGAACGATCTCAATAAAAACCCAAAGTACAATCTCTCAACAATAAAATCGTAATTCTATTGTACACCTTTGAGGGAAGAAAGATAACCCTAAATGAGATCCGATGAGACGCCTTGTTTACCTTTATTTTAAAGTGATATGCTCACCGTACAAAGTTTGTACCGATTTATACTGCTGGTAATACATTACATTTATATCTTTAAGTATCTTGTCGAATTAAAACACTCCTCGCTCTCAACTTTTAAATCTTCCACTTCAGTTTGCACGGAGCTTCTCTCAACAAATACGTAAAAAAAAATCGAGGGCATATTTCTGCCACCACCTCGAACCAGAAGAGGCGAAAAGAGATACCCCCCGATATTTGTTACTCAGGAGCACCTCTGCAGGCTCATAATCATACGGAGGGCTCTGCTGTTCTCCTACTTTGGCCGTTTGTTCATTTCTTTTATTTTCCAATTTTACGATTTATATGCGTGTGAACGCGCAATTCATAGGACTGAGATCTTATTGTTTACTATCGCTGTTATAATGCGACTTATTAGGCCACTATTCAAATACTTGATTTTGTTAAGGCACTACTCCTGTTTAAAGTCTAACTTTACTTTGCTTGATGGCATAGTCTTCTGCTTTGAAATGGATTTGCCTAGTGAAGTGGCCACGCCCAAATTAATGAGGAAACGTGGTGAGAACGTGTCGGGGATTATTACCAACTGGGTGACTCATTGGGTGGAGGCCTCAATAAAAAGGTAACCCGACAACACTTAAGTAAGTACTGGTAGCTGTGGGTTTGTGGTGCAAGAGCAGTAGTGTTTTGGTTTCTTAATTTAATCCTCAGGAAGACAACCTGGTCATGTCTCTGGGAACAATTCTGAGGTATATTTTGTTGCCCTATACAGGGAACTGTAGTGTTTACCGTGGCTTTCCAAAATAATGCTTCCTGCTTTGTTTCAAAGGGTCTCTTGGATTTACCTCCTGTTAAAGGATATACCTTGTGTTCATGCTCAAAAGAGTGTGGACCAGATGGGTAATGCAAATTTTATGCTGTTTTAAAGCATACTCACTGAGTGACCATACATAATTGTCTTGTGACCTGCTAGAAATGAATAATGTTTCTGTACAGGTTCTCCTGTATGGAAGCGACCTTATACTGAGCCTGTAAATTCAGCTGCTGGGAAAGGGTCATCTGCTTCTGGCATGTCTGGCTTAGGATATGGAGGCTATGTGAACTCCCAAAATAGTGGACCTAGTCGCTTTGGCTTAGTTGGCCGAAATGACGCAGCTGGTAACTATGGCAGCATGCCTCCAGACTACCGGCCTGGTAGAGTTGCAAGTGTTCAGCAGCCGGCACCCAAACCCAGTAGGTCCTTTCAACGTGTTGGCGGTCCAAAGCGTTTTTGTCAAACATGTTTCTCCAGGAATCGAGCTTCCCAACAGCCTGCCGCTCAGCCTGGGAATGTAAGGGTGTTCCCTATTTCTCGTCCCTTCCAGAGGCTCGGGCAACTAATCCAGCAAGCTGAAGGGCCAGTTCAAGGTCGACGTGGTGGCTCATCTGGTGGTTATGGAAGTCAGCCTGTTTCTGGCTCTGGCTTTAAAGGCATTTTAAGCCCTGCCTCTGTTAGCAGGCGTGAAGGTGCACCCAATAGGGGCTGGGTTGGCAGCACCTCCAATGCTCATGGGGCCACCGACTCGGTCGCCTGGCACACAGATGAAGGCTCCTCCTTAGGCAGTGTGTCAGAGGCCAGCGGCGTATCCCCAAGTGTAGATTCTGGAAGTTCATCCAGTGCTGTTGTGGCTTCAGATTTCTATCCTAGCCTCATTGTTGAATCCCACCATGACTATTCACATGTCAGTAATGTCTTTTCCAAAATGCGTGTCCTCCCCCGGAATGTTCACGGTGATCCAAGCACAACTGATGCCTCTGAACCTTCAAGTCAAGATGTTTGGGAAGGCACTTCATTTGAGCATGGTGCTCATGAAAGGTAAAATAAAGATGATGTTTGAGACTTTACAGTTGGAAAAACTCTAAACCAGCTCCTCCCTTCCCTGCACAGGAAAATATAGGCCATCAGTGTGAAGAGGGTAAGGGTAAAGGTTTGGGTTATTTTGTTTCTCCTACCCCTTTTTGTAGTGTTTGGTCATGTGTTGCTGTTTGCTAAGCTGGCTATACATGTCTGTTTTGCAGGTGACCTTGATCTGTTCCAAAGCTACCTGGATGTTTTCAATAAAACTTGCCTCTATACTATTTCTTGACTTTACTATTTATTTTTGTGCTTGCTGTGAGGATGCATTCATTGGTCATTAGTGGTAACTGTGCTCTCCCAATGCAGTGAGGTTAATTCAGTATAAAAGGTGCCCCCCCCCCCATACTGTGAAGGTGAGTTCTAGTTGATTAGACTATGCCTGACTATTATAAATTGCCATGGGGATAAAATGACTGTTTGGGGGAAGGCATTGTGGTGTTTAATAGCCTAAACTCCTACTTCTGTACTCCCTTAAACTTTTGGCTATTGATGCCTGACTGTCCTTGATGCATTTGTGTTCCCAGGAAAGTAGTGACTTATCTGACGTGCTGAGTAGTTGCTTAGTTGTCTCAGTTTGTGTGGCTTGTGTATCCTGCCAGAATATAGAAGTTTAACCATGCATGAATCTAAAACTGCCTCTGGGGTGTCTTACAACTGAGTTTCTTCTATGGTTGCAAGGTTCCGTGAGGTGTTGGCCACAAATGATGTACTCCCTTGGGAGCTAGTGTGCGTCTTCAAGCGTGTGCTGAGGGACTTCCTGAGGAGACTGGAAGAGGAAATGCAATCATTGCCCCCCGTCACTCTAACACTGCCTCCCTTGTCACTACCTGAAAAGAGTTACGCTTGTGGCCCAAAGACCAAGCGGGCGTCCACTTTGCCAGTCTTTCCTAAGAGCCAAGGGATCCCTAGGGAAGAGATCCCCACCATCTCTAGCTATGTGGATCGGCACCTTCGTACTGCTTGTTCCTATAGCAACAGAAGGGATGGGAGTCTTCCATACTTCCAGCCCGCCTCCTATGCCTGTTCTGGGACTTATAGTACGACTCTGTAAGGGCCTAAAGAGACGCATTTGACAACCCTTAGTTACCCTGCCTGTGTCCTCTCCAAGCAAGAGTAACCAACTGATGAACATTATAGCTCCAAAACTGCTCAGGATTCTGAGACAATAGTTTGTGACTCCTGTGGTGAACTTGTCATTTTGGTTTGAGGTTGGCAGAATTCTACAGAAATTGAGATCTCTCATTGTTCACCAGCATTTTACAGCAAGGATAGAGATGGGATTTCTTAATATTCAGCAGATTTTTTCAAAGTCATGTTGATTGGCTTTCTTTAAATGTAGATCATGATCACCAGCAAATCTGACTGCCAAGTAATATTAATCAGCTGTAACAAAGTTCTTAAATATAGCTGTTTGAATGATTTTTATTTCAGAATAAAATGACAGGGTAATAATTTAATCCACATGGCCTTTGCATAATTTCCTGTATGGATTACACAGGGCAAGTATTCCCAACTTTTTGTCAGCAAATTCTTTCAGCCCAAATAATTTTCTTCAAGCGCCCCCTTGAGATTTTATCAAACCCCCTACAGTACTGCCACAAACAGATTCATATATCTGAATGTCTATCCTGGTGTGGAGTAATTTTACCAGGGACTTTATTTTTACTGACCCTTTCAAACTCCTTGCTAAAAGGCATTGGTATTGGGGGTGTTTTTTTTTTTGTGTTATCTGGGTGTGGTCCTTGGCAATAGCCATTAGTCAGTTCACAGGTAATAACCAGCCATGTAACATTGTTTTGAAGTGTGTTGGAAAACCTCTGCTGGAAAACCTCTGCTGGTGGCGCTGTTATCAGCAAAATATTAAAGCAATACAGCAACCTACAAAAATGTTAACTACTGGAATGGTGAACTGAATAACAAAGAGCAAATGTAGTGTCTGCATGCCAGTTTTTAAGCCCAAATGTTTTGAACTTAAACATTTCTTTGTCTGGTTTGCTTCTTGACATGAAAATGAGAAGTTTTTGCCATGAAGGTGTGAAGCAGCGGAATATGCTGTAGCACAATAACCCTTCCACTCACCTGTTACTTCAGCTGTAGAAGAGGGCAGTTGTGAATGGTAATCTTAATTGGACCAAAGCTTTCTACCATGCTTAAAACTGTCTTGACCAACTCCTTCATCCCTGTTCATGAGAATGTAGACATTCATCTTAATGCATGAGGTATAAGATGTGTTTTTTTCCCATAAGAGCAATGTTCAGTCACCCTGTTGTACTGCTGACTAAGCTGTGCGTGTCTGTCTTGCAGGGACCTTTGATCTGTTCCACAATTACCTGGATGTTTTCAATAAAAAGTCTCTACATCTTACTCTTGACTTCATTTTTTTTTTCAAAAAGAACTTTCAATGTATTTTGCTTACCTTGAGCAGACCATCGCTTTATCCTTAGTTTTTAGCATCAGCAAATCTTGTCCTAGTGTAATACAGTTTAACTTTGCACGCGAACTACTTTTATTTGATGCCAGATGGGCATACTTCAACAGTCTGATGTACGGGAACTGTGCCATTCTGACTTATCTTGAAATTGGGATTAAGCAATTCAGTATCTTGCTCCTTTGAAAGAATATCACAAATGAGATTCATTATGGGGATTAAGCTTTATGTGCATTTCTGTTGAGTGTTTAAAGGGCACAAGAAAGCAAGCTCTGTGCTACTTGGTTATCATCTTAGTCATAGTCTATAATCAAGTTATTGGGTTTTTTTTTTTTGTTTGTTTCTTTTTGTATTGTGTCCCCTTTATTCTACACTCCTTCTCAACTCTGACAGTAATAAAACTAAATAAATATCCTGATACATATTGAGAAGTGCCTGACATTGGCCAGTGATTCGTTACTTTATTGAAGAGTCATGCTGAGTATGTGCTTTTG
The DNA here is from genome assembly GCF_902362185.1 of Chanos chanos. Taxonomy (NCBI): domain Eukaryota; kingdom Metazoa; phylum Chordata; class Actinopteri; order Gonorynchiformes; family Chanidae; genus Chanos; species Chanos chanos. The sequence continues at coordinate 19,689,552 of NC_044498.1, read as the reverse complement.
TGTAAACAATGGTGATGAAAAACTAAGCTAAACCATTTTTATAATATTGTTCTCCCAAATATTACCCTTTTCCACAAAGAGTATTCATCTGTCCCAGCACATCAGTAGTTTACCACATAGCCTACTGTAAATAAGGACTCAGGGTTTAACACTTTCTAATATGGTTTTTAACTAATACAATGAGCAAACATTTTAGAGGACCATTGCACCTTGTCCACATATTGTACTTACAGTACAGTTGTGATGAATGCCAAATGACCATTTAATAGAATTGGTTTTTTTTGTTTAACTCAATTCAAGATCTAATATAAGGCTGACATTAATAAGCATAATAATTGAGTCCATGCTGAAAAATGTGAACTTGATATTAACAAATGGTGAGTAATAGACACAAGCAAAGTGACGTCAACCTAGTTATCCAAAATAATCTGCCTTTTTTCTGGGTTACATTTCTGTATTAGATGGTCCAGACTGATCTGAGGGATTCATCACTGATTCGTTCTCTGCAAGCTCTCCAGTTTATGAATGCACAACTAAATTTTACATTAACTGAAAAGTTATACTTCAGTTTTAGGAGGCTTTCCCAAATTAAAAGAGAAAGTGGAGGACAAATGGCACTATCACTCATAAAGTGATGGTAGTTCTGTAGAAATTGTTGATAGTGAGGGTAGTAAAGGTGTTTTAACTGTGGCCAAATTCTCAGGAGACAGGTTAGTGCACTAATGAACTAAACATTTCAGTACAATACAATACTTTAAAAAATGTATCACTAATGCCCAGAATTAATGAATGCATTCAGTGCTTTATTAAAATAAATGATCTATTCCAGCAAACTACACAATTAAATCATTTATTTCTATCTTTTTATCACTGGATCTAACTGTCCAATGCTATCTCATTTAAAATTCATATTAATGTCATAATTTGTGACTGAAGCATATGTCCATTGCCTCATTGTTTTCTCAGAATTATGTAAAAGAAATGAGCTGAGTATGGTACTGATTTACCTCTTAAAAGTGAATGGATGTTGGCTCGTAAAATCAGATGGATAGTGACAGGTATAATGGTGTTTAACTGTCTTGTGGTTGCTAGTGCCATCTGATGGACACTTTGCAGAACCAGCCTTTCTTATGTGCTCTCACAATTAACTGTACTTTCAGTGATGACATTGTTCTCCCCTCAGACATGTTTTGGCCGAAGCACACAACACAGTTCAGCTGGAAAGAATAAAACAGCCTTTTGGGTGAGATTATGTGGAAAACCGGTCATTGTTAAGCAAAAATGATGAGGGGAAACCAGTGTGAGCTTGCCCATCTGAAGAATGCTAAGAACCTGGCTGAACAAGGACAAGTGAAGCAATGAGAGTCTGTTAGCTTCTGCCAGGAAGCAAAGGGATGCTGATATCATGCAACAAATATCAAAGAAGGCAATTGAAAAATCAGAGGCAACACTCAAATAGCAGCTGTTAGAGTACTGCTGATATCACATAAACTCTCCTCAGTAAATGTCATCTGTGGTGTTTTAAGATCTCATCTGGAATTATTTAGATTTAAGACAACATTTATTCAAGTCTCATGATCTTTCTTGGAGGAACATGTTACGTCGTTTAGTTTCACAGATGATGCTGGATTTCCTGAAATTAAAATTCAGTTATAGATTTGTTGGAGTGCGCAGGTCTCACTTTTCTTGAGCAGTGTTTACAATGAAAAAACAAATGAGAATGATAGCTTGTATAACCTGGAACCACATAATCTTGTATTTTTACCCAGCCCCCATGTACTTTACTTGTACCTTAGTAAATTGTAGCTCCTGAAGGGCAAAACAAAGCTAAACTAAACTAAACTAAATTAAAAATCTTGCGCTTATTTTCAGGTGTAATCAATATTTTGTAAATGTATACACTTATTATACATCAGCTGCCAACGCTTTAATACGGCACCGCAGTTGAGGCACTGGAACTTTTAGTTTGAAAAACTGCACGGCCATGTTGTAAAACGCATTACTGTTGCTGGGTTCACACAGGTGTCAGAGTTGGACAGTGACCTTCTCCGTGCAGCACAAGGCACTGATATTCGAGAGGTGAGTTCTAGTTCTTAAGTCTTTAGCGAAATCTGTGAATGAATGAATAAATCGTAGCCTGGTTTGCATAGTTACTTGCCGGTGGAAAAGTAGTAATATTTAATTATATAAGAAGCGGTCAATAAAAAGCTTCTCCTGATGAAGGCCCGCAACCTACCTCCATTGCTAGTGAGTTTCACACGTAGCTAACGAGGCGCAGCTAGCAAAGCTGGAAAATCATTATCAATAATACACCATTTTCAGCCGACAGATTGCATGTAGTCTTTCGTTCTACATTTAAAATTGTTCTAGTGTTTGAATGAAATACATTATGGAGTTTTTTTAGAGGGACTGGGAAGGTTAACGGGCTGTTCTATGTTCGCTGGGGTTAACTAACCTAGCTTAGCCGTCTTGCTATAACGCTAATTGGCAGGTCAGCTAACCTACGTAGCATAGCCGGGTAATTTGGGTTGTAAATGTACCATTTAAAATGTAAAATACAGTAGTTAGAACCCTCGAAAGCTTGCTCCCGAAAAAACACAATTAAACACCAAGACGTTGTTCCCGCTGGAGAACTCTCCCGCGCTTTAGGCGTTTGTGATGGTCTTAACGATATCGTCTTTTGATCATCCGGAGAACTTGCATATCAAGTAGGTAACTAATGTTAGTCTCCGCCAACCATCTGTTAAAATAGATTAAATGTTTTTGATACCATGCTATCTGACCAACGTCAGGGTACTTTTACACAGATTCAACAGAGAACTTGTGTAGTTTGAAATGCGGGCATTCGAATTGAGTTTCCCAGCACATTTATCTAATGACCTTGCAGGCTGAAATTTGTCTCTCTCTAAACTACACTAATTACTGTATGGTTTGATGTGGCATGTTCCCCATACTCATTTCAACTGAACAGGGACCCTAGGCAGAAATGTTTGAGCAGTACCAACTGCTTTACAATCTGTGTGGTGTCCATGGACTGACTGTATTGTTTTTTTTAATGATCTCTAGATGGCAGGTGGAGCTTTCGCTGGCTGGTGGGCCAAGATGAGCCCATATTACACCAAGGCCTACCAGGAGATGTGGGTTGGTGTTGGAATTATGACCTACCTGTACTACAAAGTATCCTATGGAGGTGGGAACTTTTATTATTATTGTTGTTGTAGTTGGCATTGTTGGTTATGGTGGTGAGTCATTCATGTTTTACAAACCATTTAACACTACTACCAGTGAAAATGTCTGTTGTTAAAATACTTGCTTTTCTCTCTCTTTCCCCAATCTCTGTCTCTTGTTCTGGCATTTTAGGAAAGAAAGCAGTGAAGCAGAGTGAGTATTCATAGCACTTTGCATCATTATTAATCGCTAGATGTAATTCTTGGTTGAGCAATTTTTGAGCAGTGATATGTTTGGATCATGGAGAGAATACATCTTGGCTCAAAATCAAATTAAATTTGAAAATAATCCAGGAATTTCAAAGAGTAACTTTACCCAATAGTATATAATAATGTTGTGGCCCAGTTTGACATACATAGCAATTTGTGGACATTAACTATTGTTCTTTTGAAAGTTCTGATTTACCCAGAAACACACAACTTATTTAAAAAAAATAGAAATTCTGCCCATAGATATATGTGGGCATATCATACATGATATGTCAAACATATCATGTTTGCTGTACCCATGAGTTCTTGTATGGTTCTCTGATTTTTTTTTTGTCTGTTTCTGCAGAGCCTGCGCATTGATCGAACAACTAGACCAAGCTGTCACTTCCCCCTTTCTTTCCTGTAAATGGATCCATAGTTCATACATACACACCAAGATCTTTATCTGTGACCCTGTGGGACTAATAAAGTGATCTGTTTTGATCACCCAATGGACAATATCTTTGGAGTCTTCTTATACTGGCTTAGAGATGTACTCAATAAATTCAGAGCACCATTTTTAGGAGACAATGAAGTCTTTGCATTGACAAGTTCTGTTAAGAGACATTTGTCAGTTGACATTGTATTCGTCTGTCAGTGAAACTGAAAAAATGTGGATATGATGATGCATACTCTGCTTAATAAAATTTGAACTCCATTGTGTTTAGTATGAGTTTGTCTGCTTGCATGAACATCATAGGATTATTACATGTATAAAATTAATAAAATAACTTAATGTGTAAATTTATGAACTGAAGTAATCCGTAGAGAAAGTTAAAGTGGTCCGGAAACTGAAATAAAGAAAATTGTGCTATGCTAAGCCACTTAGAAGTGTAACTGTAGTGCCCTCTTTGCCTTTGACTGTTAGTTAAATGTGAAGAAGCCATCAAACCTGGAGTATGCTGATACTGACAACTAACCACTAGCAAAATCATTGGCTGCCTGAAGATGGCTATGTTTGCCATGTTACTTAAGGATATGGCAGAGAGATAAGATTTGTTCTATGGGTATGATAGAGTACACAAGTTTACAAACTGAGCTCATAAAAATACTTAAACACAGGTTCAGGACTTTAATTTGCATGACCTCTTTACTCAATGACATTAATATGCACGCATATACTTGTAATAAAATACAGGTGCAGTTTCTTTATCACCTGTGTGCGCTGTGTGAGTTGACTTAAGAATTTTCAGATTTTGACATTAGGTTTTTCTGAGTGTTCTTTTTTAATAGGGAACGCAGATCCATACATTTATAACGAGTATAATATCGACTATGGGTGTAAGGAGCTTGTCTTGTGGAAATCACATTTTTTGCATTCCACGTCGACGTGTGACATCATTTACTACATTGACAACGGTAGTGTTGTGCTTAGTAAAGGCTCATGGACGGATCATCAACAGGATAGAACTCCTCCGTGTCTGTTTAAGCGAGTCTGGTAAATCGTTTAGTTTTACTTATGCCCTGAAGCAAAGCGAATAAGCGTAATATCAATAAACGAAGTGCTGTTGTTTGGAGCTTTCCAATAATCTGTGCTGCTAGTCGGCTAGCATGCTAACAATCTGGTAAGTGTGTGGAACCTTCCGAGATATTTTTGCCTCAGCTAATCGATATCAAGCTGCCATCACCACCTCCAGGCACCATAGGTTCCTCCTATATATTTAAACAAGGATTATCGTCAAGCTTTATATCTGATTTGTGAGTAAAAATCTGACAGCCTGTTTAAAGCTAGATACATTAACGCTGTTTTTATCTGCAGACTTGAAATAATTTTCATTCGTGGTGGTTAGCCAGCAAGCTAAACACCCTTTTGGTTCGGAGCCACATCTGTGTTAGTGGTTCGCTGTTTTGTGATATTGTCGTTATGTGATACCTTCAAATGTTCTGTTACAATCACAGATGTTAAAATGTGTTGCTTAACCATCTCTGAGTGAAATAAATATTCTTATTTATTATATCGCGTTAGCTTAAACTGTAGTTATGCTTGCCTGCATAGCTAGCGAATAACCAGTCGTTTACTGTTAGTGCATTTACGGGCCAACCTCATTTAGCTAACCATCTCCTAACGTGCAGATGTTGTGGAAAAAATGCATTCTGGCATTACTTGGTAAAGAGCTCTCGTATTACTTGTTTACTCAAGTCTCACTCTTTTCTGATGGATGAGTTTGTGATAATCCGTTAATAGGATGTAGGTGGTTATATTATGTTCACATAAGCAGTGGATTAATGCTATCTAGCAACATAATTTAGACCTCTGAACCAGTCGGAATGGTGGTAAGAAATCTGTCAGTTTTTGATCCTTAACGTCCTGGCTGAGTTAGATAGATAAGCGTCTTTGTAGGTGCTGGAGTAAGTTAGTCTCTCTCTCTTTTTTTCTTTTCTTTTTTAAAAAAAAGTTAAATCAAGGCTTGTTTCAGATATATTTATTTTTTGCTCAGTTCGCAGTGCATGTAATCCCCGGTGCCTAACGCTCTGCATCCCGTGGTGTTGGACTATAGTGACAGGCATACCTTGGAAAGAATCGTCATAACTCGACGTTGAGGACAAGACTAAAGCACCAATGTCCCTCTGACACCTGCAAATATGATGCCTGTAAGTACTTTCTATGGATGAAATGCTTCTCGATTTTATTGATTTTATTTTATTGCTTTATGATTTTAATTAACACACTTTGCGTCTGTCAAATATTGAGACCAAGCTATAGAAAGCCCTTTCAGGTGTCTGCGTCAGAGAGGAAATTCGATGTATGGCCTCTCTATGGTCTCATACTTTAATGATAATCCTGGGCAGTTAAAGGCACTGAATCTTCCATTGCAAAGTGTGGTTCCTGCAAAGTAATGAGAAATGCGTCATTATTTAAACAGGGGTTTGGGATGGTAGTTGGTGAGTACATACTTGAGTGTAAGTTAATAGGTCACACAGGTATGCAGGGCTTATGTAGGCTACAGCTTGGTGAGCTTGTTTTAAAGGTGGAATAACTTCTTTCAGTTATTCTTTGTCGGCTCCTCTGAAAATGAGATTAGTGAAAAGAAAGTGGCATCTTTAAAGAAGATTATCTCTGCCATCTGTGGGGATAGCCCCCCTACTTAGAGTGCTGGTCTGTACAACTCATTAGTTCCCATTTTCTCAACAAAGGGAGCCAACGCTTATGCTTCATTGGATAAACAGGTTGTTCTGTGTGGTAGAAATCCATGACTTTAATCCACACAACATGATGTGTTTTTGAAAGGATACATATGTGTTTTCTAAGTGCTCTGTGTATGACTCTTAACTGAGAGATCTCTCTGCTCACTAATAGCAGTGATTTGTTTACAATGGTGTTTTAATAGCATAGTTGACAGTTTCAGACCAGGCTGCATTCATTCATCCTCAGTGACAAACTAGTTCCAGTAATTCTTCAAGGCCTGTGATTGACATTTGCTTGTGCAGTACAGATTCCATAGAAAATCAGCTAATGTACTGTTCACCCATACTGAACTAACAGCATAAGACGCATACTCAGACCTGTAATGAAAGAATTGTGGAAGCTGTTATTTTTGAGTAAAGTCTTTGTGAAATATCTGATAGCATGCCATCTCAAAGACAAAACTAAATGTAAAATGTAAATGCTGAGTTATTTATTCAGTTTTATATGGCCTTGTTTGACCATCTTGTGGCTAACATTTAGCACAAGAAAGTCAGTGCACTGAATTATGCTCTAATACACACCTTAAATTTGATTAGAAGGCAATGTTTTAATCCTTAGGGGTCTTTGTCAGGGCACTGTATGTAACAGCCACTACAAATGTGAACCAGCCATATAAATTGATTTGAGGTCACAAATTAACCCTGACTGAAGTCACTGGCCATCAGATATTAACTTTAGTTTGGACTTTGCTGACCTCTACCCTGCTCTCGCATTCATTTTTATCCCTCTCCGCGAGCCCATGGCTGAAGGGGTGACCTTATCTGGTGGACTGAAGATAAATTGACCTTGACTGAGTGGGTGTGCAGTGTGGTTAAATACCTGCTATGACTTGTTATCTTGCCTCATTTTGCTGGTTTTCCGGCGCTACTGAAATCTTGCAGTAACTGCACTTTGCTCGATTGAAGCAAACAATGGTATGTTGTTTCTGAAGGTAAGAGAGGTGATATTTTTAGACGATTTGTATTTCCATGTAGGTTTTGGATTCTTTGATAAGAGAGTGCTTGTGTGCTAACTCTTTAGAGCCCAGATGGATTTCCCAACATTACCATCAAATGTTATCACCTTAATGTTTTGTTCTCACAGTGGGTTTTTTTTTTCTTTTTTTTCCTTCCACTTTTTTTTTTCACTTTTTTTGCTGCTTAAGGCTGTGAGTAAAATCATTCCTATCTCTGCCTGTTAATTTGGCGACTCTACTGTTTGTGGAGCTCAGATCAGATCAGATCAGGTCAGATCTGACGTAGAATCTATCCGTGCCATATTGCATTGTGTATATTAGGCTAAATGTTAAGTCTTTTAGATCATATTCAGGTCAGAAGAGTTGGGTCACTTCTCTCATCCCAGCTCAGATTCTTTGGTTGGATTTAGCATTAGCAGTAGCCAAGCCCGTGTGCTCCCTCACTTTAGTGACTGTGACATTTCTCTCAGCGTAACTACGGCAACCGAGCTTGTGCCACTGCAACCAAGTTCTGTTGTTAAAGGAACCACCATGGTGAGAGAGAGAGACAGAGAGAGAGAGAGTGTGTGTGAGTTGCTTTTCTCACCTCATACATGAGGTGGAGTTCAAACTGGGGTCATCTGTGGATGTTATGTGTTATCCATCTGTGTAGTCAGAGACCTAACAACCCACCCCCCAACCATACATACACAGATACTAACAGACTAATTCTTTAAATATCTTTACTGGTTCTACTACTGGACTGACCCTCGAGCCTGCTTTTACAGAAGACAGTGGTGTTGACAGGAGTCATTCCCTGATGTTTTTGTAAAGAATGCTTTCTCACTCTCACTCTCCCAATTTTTTCTTTCCTTCTCTTTTCATCACTGATAAATTGAATTCTAAGAAGTTCGGGAGAACTGAGACCTCACTGATAATTTGATTCTCAGGAATTCCAGCATTTTAAGTGTGGAAGCAGTTTTCAGTTGTCCTGGCTACGCTAAACGGATGAATGGATGTTGATAATACGTATCCTCTGCTATAGTGTTGGGTTAGGTCATGTTGACATTGTGTTTGCTGTCCTCTGATCCTATAGACATTTTGGGTAAAAGAGTGAAGGGAAAAAAAGGTTGAAAATTGCAGAACAGGAGACCCGTTTGTTTTTGACCTATGGCACCACTGTAGTGACCCATTTGCCGTTTCCCACGGTAACTAGCCCCAATCCCATAGCTCTCTAGTTCATATTCCGATGCCTGTGTGACAGCCCCATCACAAGAGATGCCGGCACTGACCTACATTGTTGTCTCGAATTGGGAATGCAGAGGTGCATGATGGGAATCCTCACATACGATCTGCATGAAAACACACATACAGAGCTCTCACAGAAACCCTGCAGTCGTGAACGCGTACAAAAACAGTGAAGGCAAATGGAAACGGTGAACGTGCAATTACGGGGCTATACAGATTCATACAAAATCATTATAAAGATGCTCTTGTTCAGGGACCCTTGAACTGGTCCTGCACAAGCCACCAGTCATCTGTTGTGTGCATGAGAGGAGCTGTTCCAGAGACTGCCGGTGAAATGGCTTAGCAGCGAATCGACAAGGTGCTGTCTGAACTGGCAGATAAGTGATATGTTTACTCCCTGATTCTGGCAAGGAAAGATAATAATGTGTACATTGAACAGGTCAGATAAATAGTCTCATTTGAGTTTAATAAAGAGCGCCATCCTACCGGCCTGTCGCCACATGTTCTCACGCACACCCTTCGCTTGACCTTACATTAACTCAAACACTGAGCCGGCTTTGACACCTTGCTAACGCAATCAGAGGTCTGGAGGAGTGTCTATGCATTTGCAGGAAAGTGATGAGAGGGATAAGTCTGTTGATGCGATGTTAATTTGCTGAATAGATTCTATATGAGGAGACTGTCATGAGGAGTTTTGCAGGGGTATCTAATATGCTTTGATAATGTGACTAACCTGTTGGGGTGTGTGTGTGTGAGAGAGTGTTAAGGTTGGTGAGAGTGTTCTGTTAGGAGTGTCCTGAAATGAAGCATATAGGAATCGTCTGTGGATCTGGTCAGTAATGCCAGTGGACTGTTGATCTCGTTTTCAGCTTACCTTAGTTTCCCATTGCACAGCCTACACGCTCCTCTACATCCAGTCTGTATGTGTCTCTCTGAGTCTGAATTGCTCCCTCTCTCCCATACACAGAATCACACGCCCACTGCTGGTAGCGTTCAGTGTTCAGTAGTAAGTAATCAGCGGTGACCACCTTCATGCATACTGTCATTGTACTTTATATGTGTTTTTTTTAATCTTTGTATGTCCTTTTAAGTCCTCTTTTCTGTTAGATGTTTTAGGCAATTATTATAGTGCAGTACTTTTTTGTTGTATATCTATACCGTAGCCCTGAGGGGTTCTGAACTGTATTAAGGGTCTGAATCTACAGCTGTCTCAGTCAATACTATTGCTCTTTTTCCCTTTTCTTACAAACATTTTCTTTCCACTGTTAGTGATGCACCTTGTATTACTGCTTTCCCATATTCTCTTACAGAAGCTTTTTTCTTGGTTTTGCTGTGAAACTTAAAATTTAATTGCCCTGTAGCCAATGCAGAAAGCATCTACAGACTTCACCTTGGCTACTGTGAGTGCACAGAAGACAGAGCAGCAACTGGCCATTACAAATTGGAAGAAAAGGGGGGAGAATAGGAATAGGGCTCATTAATTTTGATAGCAGCCCTTTATCTCAACTCTATTCATTAGAAGCCTGGTCTGTAGCTTTATTTATGTTATATGTTGTGCTTATGAGGTATGCAAATGAGTATGTAAATGAGGGATTTCCCCTTTAGTATTATGACTGCAGTTACAGTGCATGCAGCAGTCATGTGTCACATGGACACTGACTGCCCTGCACCTTTAGACTCAGATATCTTATTCAAACTGTATATTCAGCATCAAGTATCTTCTAAAAATTTTCCAAAAATGTACTCATCCGGACTAGAATTGTAGATGACTTTAAACATGTTTGACATGAGTAAGCCTAAATTTTTGATTGAAACAGTACTGGAAGGAGCATTCACGTGTTTGTTTTGAAGGAATTAGATAAAGGAGTTGGAAATGCCCTGACGAATCACTCTTGATTCTTTCACATGCTCTGCCTCTCTGCCTGCACTGTGACAGATCTCCTACCAGCCAATGGGGATGACTCTGAAAGCAGTCAAAGGGCCAATGAGGACGTGTGTTAGAAGCATGTGAAGGGGTTGTCGTGGTATTTATCCCAGTGCTGTGCCAGAGTGTGGCATGTGCCCTGCGGTGGCACAGTATCATCAGCATCACACAGTCAGTCAGCTGTGGACTGTGCCCCATTCCCTCTGCCCACATGTGACTCAACCGACCAATCAGGATGGGAGAAATGGCTGTGCAGGCTAATGCGCTGTTGTTGGGGGACTTTGGAACTGTCAAGATCTGACTTCCTCCACTGGCTTTCTAGGATTGAGCTGCAAAGAGGTTTTAAGTCAAACATCTTGAGAAAATGATCATACTCAATGAGTGTTTCAGTGTTTCAGACTGTTAGAAACAATGGTCCAGTTTCCTTCTAAGTGCTCCTGTTAGCCAAATTGTTAGAGTTAATGTAAGTAATACATGCGGTTTACACGAGAGAAAATAAACAATATCCAACTATATCCATTGTCAACTTGAATATTCATGTTGTATGATAATTATCAATTCATTCATGCACATGGTAGCGCCAAATAACATCATGTACCCATGAGTGAATTACATGAATTTACATGTACAGATAATATGTAAAATGCACAGGAGTGTAGCGCCCATGTAGAAAGTTACACACTCATGTAAAACATTCTCAGACTGGCTATGATGAATAATAGCATCTTTGAAAAGCATTTGGAGATTTCATTACAGTTGGGAGGTGTGATTATTTTAAGGTTATTCTTATATTATGTCAGGCTGTGAAATTAGGCTGTATCGATGCAAGTTGAAAATGCTGCCTTCTTTCTGTTTTTTTAGTCCTACATAGCCGAACTCTTTGGCTTGGCTCTGTGGTTAAGTCAAATTAAGCGCTGGTACTGATTTAGAATCATAGCCTAGATGATGAGGAAGTGAGATGTAAAATTTAGGCCAATCATTTGCCAGCTTTCACTGGCTCTGATGATGGAAGAGAAGATTAGATACTTTTTAAAAGATAACCCTTATTTGGCGATCCGGTATGGAGATGTACAGATGTACCTATGTGCAAGTTTATACATTTCTTTTTGGAGGTTTTGGTACATCTACAAAGAAAGGTTTTACATTATTTATTGATTGATTGATTGATTGATTTTCAAGAAAATCTGAAGGGTGCTAAGAAATGCTGTCCTAAAATAGGAACATTCTCTTCTGAAAGTCAGTGACATGGGTGGAAATTATGAGCCGTCTGGACCTGTGTGTAGGTGAATGATTTTCAGGTGACTGCAGATTTTTTTAGTGCTCATTCAGTATCCAAAAACAGTCTCACTAATGCAATCGGTAGGAAATTATTCAACAGCTTCTTATTCCTCCCCTTCTTAACCTTCCTCCTCATCTCGCCGAACTCATTGTAAATTCATTCACTCACGTTAATGCATCCTCCTGATTTTTTTTTTTTGTTCTTTTTCTTTATTTTTGTCCTTGGAATCGAGGAGCTTCTCAAATATGAATGCTGATTGTCACAAGAGCTATGACTCAGAGAGAGAAGACTCCTCACAGACTCGTTTTTTTCCCCAAAAGATCTCCATCACTTTAGTATTAGCCTCTGAGGTCCTATCTGGATGAGGGCTAAAAACCGCTTCAGAATATGAGAGCTTATTAAAAGGACCCCTATCAAATCTCTAGAAGTAGGCTGTAGATCTCTAAGTTGATTTGAATACTAAAAGTTCTCCCTGGTTACCATTTTCAAGGTCTGAATTTACAGTTTTGTAATAAGATTTGTGAAAAATAGTAGGATTGTTTGTTACTTGTTGACACTCATTGTCGACTCAGTGGTGGTGGTTTGAATGCACCGTCACGAAGGCAGCGGCATTGCAGAAACAAAACACTGTTGAGTTTTCGTTCACTTCAGCTACGCAGAGCGACGCAGGAATGTGGCAGCTCGACTGTGTGACTTCTGCCAGAGCACCATGGGAACTCATTAACATGGACAGAGTGGTCTGTTACCTGGCTCTCTTCTCACCTTCTATGGCTCATACTCAACTCATGCACCACGACGCCACTTTCTCTGCCAAAGAGCTAAGTGTTTTAACCATATGGCGTCTGCAAGCTCACGCAAACGTGCGGCTCATTCTCTCTCCCTCCCTCTCTCTCTCCCTCTCCCTCTCCCTCTCTCCTTCTCAGCTATAGACTTGTTTTCCTAATGGATCAGACCATTAAAGCTTTCATGTCTTCCTGTGGTTGCTTGACATGGAAATAAAAAAAAAAACAAGAGCAGGGCATCCTGTGTCTCACTGAGGCTCGTGCTAAGACCATAATTACTGCTTCTCCTGTCATTCTTACCAAAAGTAAACTACTTGATCATCCTTGATCACAGTCCAAAAGGAGGGGTGGGGGTGGCTCAGTATCCTGAATGTCAGTATCTTGCTTCTTTTGGGTGTCCTATCCTCCCGGGATTAGTAGAACAGGACAGATAAATGTTCATTCAAAACTGCTGAATGATTCAAATACAACATTTAGATTTTGTTCTAGTTCATGTTTGTGTAGTCAAAATCGTCTTGTGTAACTAACTTCTCTCTTTACCTAAGTTAGCTGACAACAGTGACTGTTTTGGGCAAACACTAGTTGAAAGGGAATTGGTTGCTAATGTCGTCAGATGTGAGCAAACTTAGGTAATGCAGAGGAAATTAATGATGTAGACTTTTCTCTTTGTTTTGCTCTCAGTATGACTGATGGGAGTCTCTGTTTCCTCCATGGCACTAGCTTTACTCTTTTTGTCATTAGCTATGCTATTCCCATGTCCACCGTCAAAGCTAATGGGGCGTGGCACATTGATAGCAAGTGCTGTTCTGATTTGGGGGGGAAAAAAAGCTGTGTTATTCGGTCTTAGACTGCAAAGGTTAGTCTAATGCATGTTGTGATGTTTTTCTCATTAGCACTGGCTAATTAACCATTGCTAATGAAATTTAATGCTTGGAGTTTTTCGAGATATAACAAGACAAACAAACAAACAAAAAAAAGAAAACATTGTCCAGTGGGTGTCACAAGAAAATTATTTTTCGGGCCAGGAGCTCTCATCATCATTAACTGACACAAGTGTGGAGATTTTAGACAGTCTGCCTGCATCATTGCTTATTATATTATATCATCACACATTATGCAAGTGTCTCAGCTCTGCTTTGGTTTCTCAGACTGGACTTAATGTCATGGGATTTGATAGCAAAACAGACAGGAAACTTGAGACAAATTTCTCTGTAGCCCAGTATTACCAATTCGTTCATCGTTTAAGAGACATCGTCAGAGAAATATCAAATATTGAAAGTGTCAAATGCTTGGAGAGGATGTCTGCAGTGGGTCAGAGCTGGCCAGCTGTAGCCGTAGAGAGCAGTACAGTTGGTCATCTGATTTACAGATTTCAGAACAGTTTTAATCTAATGTCCTTACAGAGTCATTCTGAGAGGCGCATGCACCGGTTTAGGCTCTTTGCTGTAAATTGTGAACCTCGCATACAAGCAAAGTGAATGAATCATAAGCTAAATTCATCACAGAGGCTAGATGAAAACCTGCTGTCTGTCGTATGTTTTAGGGATGGAGCCGAGTGTCTACATGCTGGTGGTCTATCCAGCCTCGCTCACAGTCTCCACCGCCATCATCCCAATAAAAGAAAAAAAAAGTTTCAGGGACTTTGAGCCAACTTGGGAATCTATAATTGAAATCCATCTTATGTGGATACATCTTGACATGACTCATTCGCAGCGAGAGTGCGACTGTCATATCAATGAATGCAATCTGAAAAGATAGCAGCCGTTATTGATGCACCATAAAGAAAAGAGGGATCTGGAGTGTTTCTTTGTGCCTAAGATGTCTTCCACACCCCGATTCAGACAGTATGTAGAGACTGTATCAAACCTGCTGTTATTTGTTCTCGTTTTAAAGTATATTCAATGTATTTTACAGTGCCCTGGAGCCAAATTCAACTGATGCCCATGTATAAATTCACTCTGTGTTCGATTCAAGTCTGTCTCTCTTCCGCTGTTATAAACTTGCACTCTGTCGCATCCTCTCTCATCCACATAGAGAGGGGCTGGTAGAAGGAACCAGCGCCCTAATTGTATTTCTGATTCCCTCTTATTTTTAGCGGTTGTGTCGTACTGGAAATCAAATCAGAGCTCAGTGGCTTGTGCACTGGATTGCTCCAGAGGGAGGTGACTCAATTGGATCTGTCAGATCAAATGACCATTTAAATCGTTTACTCTACTAAGGGTTAGAGGTTAGCCACCACTTTTATGAGACAATGGTCATCAACCCGGCAGAGAGAACGCGGGCTGGCCCGAGGGTGCATCGCTCACCCTGGCTCTGGACCGTCGTGGAGTCAAGGTCCCCTCTTTCCGAGGTCCGTCACCCTGCTCCCGTTAGCTGTCTGTTCTCCGCTCTGCCGTTATCGTCCCACTCAGGAGAGTTTCATTCCAGAGGGGGCACAGTGACGCACCCTTCCCAAGAGCAGATCACCCTCCCTCCCTCTCCCTCCCTCTCTCTCTCTCTCTTTCACTCTCTCTCTCTCTCTCTCTCTCTCTCTCTCTCTCTCTCTCTGAGTCTCTCTGATTTTTCTTTTTCTCCCTCACACACTCTCAGCGTTCACACAGAGAGCTTGACTCCCAAAAGCTCCTCTCCGCTGGGATACGCTCCTTCGCCCGCAGTGTGCTTTATTTTTTTTATTTTTTTTTGCATATGGACACGTGTGCATGGGCACCATACGTACCTACGGGATGAAGAAGTTTGTCACCCTCGTTTTGCGTGGCCTGGTCAGCCTCTCTAAGGATAAGACATGGGGGAAGGAGCACGCCCAGTCGCTGAAGAGAGAGGCCAGGAAAGGATGGGCTGCACCCAAGAATGGCAAGGTGATACGCTACAGTGGCCTCAACAACGCCACGGGTCCAGCGCCGACATCTCTCTTAACATTTCACCACGTCTCAGATGGGGCAATGTCGATCAGAGAGGGCACCGAGAGGTTCCAATATATGAAAATTAAGACCCTGTTTGCTCTCTGGTTGTTTTTTTTTTTTTTTTTTTAGTTTTGGAAGTTGGGGCAGTTATGTTGGGTTGTCATGACCTCAGTCTGTGTTGGTACACTTGGCCAACAGACTGTTCAGACTGAGGATTTGTGAAGGAGATGTGTTCTCTGTCTCTTTTGTGAGGTGAAGCATTCTTTGGTTATGGCTTCATCATGTTGATTGGGATTACAGAGACTGAGGAGGCTCCAGTGTTAATTCTTGCTTGGTTTCTTAGTTCTTTAGACTGGACTCGGTTGTTGGTGACTGAATGCCCATTGTTGGAGAATGAAGTCAGTTGTTGGTGAATGAAGTCAGTTGTTGGTGAATGAAGTCAGTTGTTGGAGAATGAAGTCAGTTGTTGGAGAATGAAGTCAGTTGTTGGTGAATGAAGTCAGTTGTTGGTGACTGGACTTGAGATGGAAATGGAAAGAACAAAAGCCTTCAGACTTTGGATTTACATATCGGTCTCATAGTTTGACAAAGCGCTTTGCATGTACTCAAGGCTACACAACTTTTCTGACCTGTCTGTTTCACTTTCTCTCATATCATATCATTTTCTTCACTAACATGCTCCATCACTCCCATAAATTATTGTCCACATGGGCGCTCAACCTTATCTGTAATTTTTAAGAATCTGTCTGGAAGTTTCATCGTCGCAGAAACGATCATTTTTGCCAATTGTTAAAATAGTTTCCTCAGTACGGTGTCCTTTGGACTAATGTTTTATTGCATGTAATAGATTTGATGTGTATTATGATGCTGGCCTTTATGTGATGTATTGGTTTTGTGAGGGGGATATTGCAGTGGAGTGGTTTTATGGAAGTGTCCTGCACTCTGTCTTGCCTTTGCTGGCAGCTGTATTCCCTAATCATTCCCATCCATTGCTCCGATTAATCTCATCAGAGAAGGACGAATGCTACCGCGTCTCTGGTACTTGGGCATCTGAATTATTCATGCTGTGAATTTTTTTTTTCATCTTCATCAGAGAGAGAAATGAAACTGGGTGCATCTTGTGCTGTTGTGATTATTTTGCTCTTTTGGCCAAAAATTAAAAAAAAGAAAGATTTGAATGTAGAGCATATTGTAGATGCCTAATACAGGCCTTAGGACCCTTTAGTTTGGTTGATCAGTGTAATCTTTCTCGTACGTTCAGTGGAAATTCAAATGCCTGCTCAAATTTGGCTGCAGTGTTTTCAGGCCTAAAATGTGTAGTATATGTGTGTGAATGCCAAGGGAAAGGAAGAATTTGGTCATCGTTTGTTTTGTTTTGTGACTGTGTTGCCTAGCTTGCCTATTCAGTGGCAAATGAGTTGTCACATTCTGCTGTGGGACGCTTGTGCATTAGAATTCTCCAGCAGTATCGATTGGTTCACCTTAAGAGTGTAAAAGCATTTTGGGTGTCTGAGTCCCCTGTGGGAGTATGACTCTGTTAAATCTTAAATCAATTTAATTTTTTATTCAAATTCGGGAGGCGTGCACGCACACACACACACACACACACACATATATATATATAGATATAATTTTTTTTAAATATATTGTTTTTTATAAAGCTTACCTATCATCAACTAGAATGAAATGAACAGTTGAATATAAAACATTTTTTATTTTACCACAAACTTAAATCTAGAAATAAAAAAATAATGTTGTGGATAAAAGTGAATGTGTGGCATTGGTACTGGAGTTTGTGGACTCTACAGTTTGCTGACATCTCCAGTGTTGTGCATCATACCGTGACTTCCAGTGTGCTTACTGTTAATATAGAATATAGAAGTATAATCCCAATACTGTGGGTTCTGCACACTTATAAACTCAGCCGGTTCTGATACACAATAGACTGAAAAAAAAAGAAAAAAAAAAAGACATTTAAAACGATTGTGTACATTTCTGACGTATGCGTCATGTCTGCGGATTGCATCATGTGTATTCTCAAACATAGGAATAACACTTCTCGACAAACTGTTCTGTGCTTGCCTTTTCTAAATGAAATCATTTCAACAGGACCGGTTGTATCTTTCTAAATTCTCTGATTCCACCCATTGCCACAGGGCTACAGTTAGATTGCATGTCGTGCTCTTTTAGGAGAAAGGCCTGTTTGCCTCTGCACCAATCCCACAATCAAACCACTCTCCTTAACAGCATGCTCCCCTCTTTCTTCTCTTAAGAACACGCCCCCACGCTCTCATCTTTCTCTAACGCTCCTAATTTCTGCCCTCCACAAACCTGATGGCGGTTTAGGATTTCTCAGGACCGCCCACGGTCTCGGCTTCGTTCCTTTGCCTTTGTCCGTTCTGAAGTTACGTAAGGCGAGCATTCAGTTTGAGACGTGTTCCGAGTAATTTCTTTGCCAAGTCTTTTCACTGTAACCGGGATCTCTCTGGGCTCGTTTTGACCCGGCAGAGAGAGAGAGAGAAGGAGAGAGGAAGAGAGAGAGAGAGGGAGGAAGAGAGAGAGAGAGGGAGAGAGCTGACATGGGAGGAGGTGACAGATATTCACATCAGATCTGCCTACTGGTCCATTTAGTCTCCTATATAGTCTAATGGATACACTGCCTGCCTCACAGAAACATGCAATGATTGCAAGTTTAAACACACTGTTGTGTGTGTGTTTATGTGTTTAGAGTCTGGGTGGCTTGTCTTGTCTGCATTAGGCTCACCACTTAATTTTTCTGTTTGATATGTTTTTCTCAGTCACATTTTCACTTTTATGTGGTCCTTGCACCTGCAGGTTAGCTCTGAAATGTGTTTCTTAGGCGTCTGGTGTGTACGATTACCTAACTTAAAACATGAAGAAGTAATCTCTGCTGGAAGGCAATACAAACATACCATTATTTGAACAAGTCTGTATTTTTCCTTTTTCTGTCTGTACGGGACTGTGTGTATTCTTACCTTGAAATCACAATAAGACAGTTGTGTGTCTTTGCGCAGTCTTTGTAGGGGGTCATAGGTAGGCCTCCACACAGCACAGACATTCACAGAGCAGGTTTGACAAATCTGCTCTAAACAGTCTCTGTAAACTCCTGAAATGGAAAAACAACATGAGGAAAATATTGGTTGCGTTTATCATATGTGCTTATGTGTTTTTGCTTCTTTAACTGAACTGAAAGCAGCGTGTGTCAGCGTGTACTGTTTTTAAGTTCCCGTCACTGATTCTCTATGGGTGGTTTATCGAGCGTGATCTGCCTGACTTCAGTTTTGTTGGTGTTACTTGCTGTGTTTGCTTTGACACTTTGGGGTTTTCAGAAAAGCTTCTCTTTGGGACTTTGCTGGAATTATGTAGCTTATCAACTAATAACTTTCTCAAAATCTGTCTCATTCCTCCTTCAGACTCTGAAACCCAAAACAATGGTTTACCAGTAACCTGAGCGTCCTCTCCTCCCCTCTTCTCTCGCTGATTCTCCCTCTCTCTCACACACACACACTCACACACTCTCTCAGCATTCCTGACACTGTAAGGCTGTACACAGGTAATAATGTGCTGAAGTGTGTGATCTTTTCTTTTGCTCTCATTAGTCTTGTGATTAGTAATTACCTGTCTGCTCTGTTTCCTGACAACATCTTCACCATCAGATAATCAGAGTTGTGTGTGTGTGTGTGTGTGTGTGTGCACATGCGGGTGCATGCATGTGGGTGTGGGTATGTTTATGTGCATATTTGTATGTGCGTGCGTGTGTGCATGCATGTATGCATGTGTGAGCGTGTGTGTGTCTATATTTGGACTCTCTGGCTTGTGTGGCGGTACGTGTGTGTGTGTGTGTGTGTGTGGAGATTAGTGACCTCCTGTAGAGCTGTGATGTTTATAAAGTTTGACACCTCAGGCAATCATACTGTGTCCTCATACTCTCACCGCTCCACTACAATCAGTCAGATCTGTCCACCCTTATGAATCCGCATGAGCTCTGCTCTCCAGATAGAATCGCCCAGTCGCCTTTGACTGAACACTGAACGTCTGTGAACTGTGCTCCTAGCCTACTATTGTTTTTCTCTTGTCATATCATAATAATAAAGTCTTGGTGTTCTGTTTTGTCTTCTTATTATTACAATCAGAGACATGCATTTTTGCCTGTGAAAGAAGCCATTGTGTGCTCCCACACACCTGGACGTAGCTCAGACTGCTGGGCAGCTGCGGGAACAGAAGATGTAGTCAGGAGAGACACTTGACTGCTGTCTGGAGGAGTCACTTACTCTTTTAAGATGGTGTTTGTTAACTCCGAGCCTGGGGCCCCACGCATTCCTTACCCTGACCCGTCGCTAACACACCTGACACAGCTTGTCTGCCAGTCAAGAGTCATTTAATTAGAGAACCAGGGAACCTGAAGCCACGAGGCTAAATTGACAATGTGCTTTCCAGTGGGCGTGTTTGAAAAATGCAGCTCAGAGAGGTGCCAGAGAGAGAGAGAGAGAGAGACTGAATGAAGTTGTTTTGTGAGGTGGCTGAGACTGGCTGCTGTAACCGTGGGGTAGTCTCTGAGGTATTAGTCCTTAGTGGAAGACCAGTGGTATGCTCATATATTTAATTGACATCTGACAGTTGGTGACGAGAGCAAATGTGGCCTGTACTAAAACAGAAACATTTGACTTATGCACATTATTTGACTTAGATTTTTAAAATGAAATACTGGGCTCATGATCAGAAAGATTCAATAGTCTGCTTGTGTGTGTGTGTGTGTGTGTGTGCGCGCGCGTGCAAGGGCCTTTTTTTTTTGAGAGGGTGCGTAAATGTCACCCTCTCCTGTGGCTGGTCTGGGAACAGGACCACAGCTTCATTTGACTTTGGTCATGATTTCTCTGTGTTTGTGTCTGAGGCGGAGCCTCAGTATGTGGGCAGGAGTGAGACATCATGTAGACATGCAGAGACGCGTCTCAGGACTCTTTCTTCATCACACCGTGCATCTTTACTGAGGGTTCGGTTTGGTCTGTTTGTTTGTTCGTTTTTTTGGGATGAGGCGTTGTTTAGGCGCTGACTCCATCAGCAGATGATGATGATGATGATGATGATGATGGTGACTGGGTGAATGCTAGTGTCAAAAGTTTTAACCACAGCATGATAATGGTTGTTGGGTTAAGGCTAGTGCCAAAGGTTTTAAGCCCAGCACAATGTTCATAGCCTCATCTCTTCTTTTAATTGCCTCTAATGTTCACGGTACAATCTGTACTCTGCTGACTATGTGTTAGTGTGTTGGCTCGGAGCGTGGAGACCTGGGTATGATAGTGGGAATGACGGCTGTTTTTTTTTTTTGTTTTTTGTTTTTATCTGTGTCAGTTGTGTGTACACTGAGAACATGTAGCAGTCATGTGTGAGGCTTTTATTCTCTTCATGTTGGCTGTCTGGAGGTAGTGAGACAGGACTCGGGACTGTGGAGGATAATAATGTGTGTTCATGTCTTGGGTCTCAGAGAGTCTTTGAGTAAACATGGTTGTTTGACTGTGTGTGTGTGACAGCCTGAATGTCAAACTCTCAGGGGCCCGTTTGTCCCAGGCTGTGCCCTGACAGCCTCATACAGCAGGGTGTGTGCGTGCGTGTGTGTGTGTGTGCGCGAGTGTGTGCGTGCGTGCATTTGCGTGCATTTGCATGCATGTGCATGTTTGTGGGTGTGGGTGTGTGCACACGTGTACATGTGTGCCTTTGGCTATACATGTGGGTGTGTGTGTCAATCTGTGAGCATTCATTAAGCAGTCTGTGTGTGTGTGTGTGTGTGTGTGTGTGTGTGCATGCGCGCGGGCGCATGCGTGTGCATACATCTATGAGCATTTGTTAACCGTTTTGTGATTGCATGTGTGTCCTTGTGTTTGCTTTAGGACACGCGCACACATGCAGTCGAGCTAGCGGCATTCTCAGCATGCCCTCGCAGACATGGTAAATGACACAGGCCAGTGTGAGCTGCTCTCATAGTCTTACTGTAGCCTCATCAGCAGGACTTGAGCGTGACCGTATATGCCCCCGTCTCCCAGCCTGTTACTGTGTGAGAGTTAGTGATGTCTCCAACCCTGGCTCTGTCCGCACTGCAGCCCATCCATCTCCTCTCCGCCACAGCCCTAACCCGCTCACCAGACACGTCAATCACTGTCACTCTGACAGGCCCAGGCTCCGCCCAGCCTGCAGCACCCTCGTATTTCACAACTCCTTAGAGCTAAAGGGTGGGGCTTAGGGGCGGAGAAGGTTATTTCTGGCGTGTCAAACGTCAGGGTGATGGAACTGCACATTGATATGGCGCAATGTAAACTACTCACACACACACACACATGCACTCACACTCACACAGTTCAGTGTTTTTATCGAAGGAATCAGTGTGACTCATTGTACAGACATTGCTGGTTTGCCAGCGCACCATTGGCAAACAGCAGCAGTGATTCTGAATATTTTACTGCACCAGTCAGTAGTTTGTCTTGACTGATGGAAAGTTATAGACTGTTCTGAGTCTGGTTTGTTTTGCACTGCTGGCCTTGGCCCCAGAATGAGACAGCATCTCATCGTTAATGTTCAGCTCAGTACACAACACACTGGTGTTAGTCTCTGTAAACACACAATGACAGCACTGCCGGATCCTGTGAAAGCAAACACACACACACACACACACATACACACACACACACACACACACACACACACACACACACACACACAAACATTCTGCTTTTTAGACTGTTTGTTTTTAAGGGAGTTTTTACTGTACTCCCAGCACTGCTGCAGTCTCTAATCTCACTCTCTCTCTCTCTCTCTCTCTCTCTGTCTCTCTCTTTCAGATGATCTTGACTGTGTATCTGAGTGATGGGGAGCAGGCGCTGACGGAGGTCCCCATCACCCCGGAAACAACATGTCGTGATGTGGTGGAGTTCTGTAAGGAGCCCGGAGAGACCGGATGTCACCTGGCTGAAGTCTGGCGTGGCAACGGTGAGAACTTTCCCTCCTCACTGTTAAACAAACCCCAACTAACCTGAATTTTCCCTCCTGTCTATTAAACAAACCCCAGCTAACCTGAGTTTTCCCTCTTCACTGTTAAACAAACCCCAACTAACCTGAGTTTTCCCTCTTCACTGTTAAAAAAACCCCAACTAACCTGAGCATTCCCTCCTGTCTGTTAAAAAAACCCCAACTAACCTGAGTTTTCCCTCCTGTCTGTTAAACAAACACCAGCTAACCTGAGTTTTCCCTCTTCACTGTTAAACAAACCCCAACTAACCTGAGCATTCCCTCCTGTCTGTTAAAAAAACCCCAACTAACCTGAGCATTCCCTCCTGTCTTTTAAACAAACCCCAGCTAACCTGAGTTTTCCCTCCTGTCTGTTAAACAAACCCCAGCTAACCTGAGTTTTCCCTCCTGTCTGTTAAACAAACCCCAACTAACCTCAGTTTTCCCTCTTCACTGTTAAACAAACCCCAACTAACCTCAGTTTTCCCTCTTCACTGTTAAAAAAACCCCAACTAACCTGAGTTTTCCCTCCTGTCTGTTAAACAAACCCCAGCTAACCTGAGTTTTCCCTCTTCACTGTTAAACAAACCCCAGCTAACCTGAGTTTTCCCTCCTGTCTGTTAAACAAACCCCAGCTAACCTGTCACTGCCACCAGCACAGTACCACGACAGCAGGTGTAAGCAAGCGTCCTTCTAGAAAGCCACAGTGTTTACAAGTACATATCTCTAAAGCTATACGCCTGTAATTATGTTTTCATTTTAGGACAATTAGAACCACCCCACCCCTTGCTGATAGGACTTGTGTTGGACTCCTTAACATTAGTAGAGAGAGAAACTGTATGGCAACAACCATAAATGTACTTTGGCCTGTTTTTCTCTTAAGACTATAAAAAGGATACCTGATGCCCTGACAAGTCGACTGTCAAGGTCTCCTGTCAGAGGGAGGAACAGTGACAAAATGAAAAGTTCCTCACACAGTTACATATTTCAGAATGACACACAACTTTTTTTTACCTTGAAGAACAATACCGTCTCCTCTGTCTCACCCTCCTTTTTTTGTAGTTATTTGTTGAAACCTTTCTGAAGCCCTCACCTCAAATACTCTCCCACTCTTGCTAACTGAAAAAGCGTAGTTCATATCTCATCAGTCTCTCCAAATGACTTTTTCCTCTCAGTCAATCAAGGGTCATCTTTTTTGGGGGGGAGGGGTATTTGTTTTTTTTTTTTCAAGCACTAAAACTTATAGTTCTAAACCACACTTTTCAGTCCTGTCTCAATAACGTAATTGTTCATGAACTAGTTATAATGATTGTTTATGACACATCCATGGTCTGTTTTAATATCCTTCTGTCTAAACATATGGTTCCTATTAGAGGATGTCTGTCAGGCTGTTCACCTCGGGAAACCTTTGATTTTCCAACACTGCTTTGATTTAAACGAGCAGAAAGACTTGAATGCCTCTACTGAAGTCTTCTTAGTCGTGTACTACTGGGGTAGCTTAAGGCCTGTCTCAGATTATTGTGTTTTTAGGCTCCATGCAATGGGAATAGTGTGTGTGTGTATGTGTGTGTGTGTGTCAGTTTATGTGTATATGAAAGAAGAAGAGAGAGAGAGAGAGAGAACTCAGCTTATTCTCTCTGTACCCCGTTGCTCTGTCACTCAGTGTTCCTTTCCTTCTTTCGTTCTGTCATTCTCTCGTTCATCATTTTCTCACTGTTTTATTAGTGTGCTGTCACTGTGTTCTGCGCCTCTGTGGCTCTTTCACTGTGTTTTACTCCCAATCACGACTCTTCTTTGTTTGTCAGTGCTCAGTCTGTTGGTGGGGGGTACATTCTCACTCTGGTGTGTGGAGGTGTTTTGTGGACTACAGTTACAGTTTACCCCAGTACTGATCTGCAGCTCCTCTCAGTGAGCCCAGCTCAAAGCCAGCCTTCAGTACACACACACACACACATTCACACACACACTGTCCAGATCTCTTAGCACACCAACACACAGGTTGTGTAAGAGCTCTGAGAGACCACACACATACACAGAGAGAGAGAGAGAGACTTGGTCAGTACAGGTGCAGTCAAACGATCACGGATGAAGTTCCTCTTTTTCTCAAGTCTACATAGTTCTATGGGTTATAAGTCTCTCTTCTGACAGAACACTGCACACTGCTTTAGGACAGCTGTTAAACTTTAACTGGAACGGTGACAAAAACATGTAACCGCAGACTCTTTAAAATTCTAACTAACATTAGACTTACATACTGAATCCATTACTGACTGAACCACTCTATTCTAGATCATTGGGGTTGATTTGGGGATAATCTCATGACGTGATAGTGCAGCTGTATTTCAGAACTCTGTGTGTCCCGTTTGTGTCCCGTTTGTGTCCTGTCTGTGTCCGTGCGTGGGTGTGGGTGTGTGATATTTAGCCCTGTAAACCGTGCTATAAAGGTGAACATTTGAAGCGGAGGCAGCGTTGTGTCAAGCCTCTCTCTTTACTCTGACAGAATGATCTCTGCATCACTGACACAGCAAATGGATCTCTCCCTTCATTACCTTCATCTGTTTTTAATCTCTCTCTCTCTCACACACACACACACACACACACAAACACACACACACACACAAACACACTCTTGTTTCCCGACCCTTCGTTTTCTTTATCTAATAAAGTCCTGCTCCTTGTCCCCACCCCTCTCTTTCTGACTGCGTGTGTGCTCAAACTCCAGATGTCCTCCCACCTGTTCTCTATGTCCAAAATCTGTCTTTTATTTTCTCTCTCCATCTCTCTTTCTCTCTTGCCTTTTCCCCCTCTCCGCCCTGCTAAATTCCTCTGGCATATGGCCAGCTTGCCCTCTCAACCCCTTGTGTGTGTCGTCCTGTTCTTTTCTTGGGCGTGGCTGCCCTCCTCTTCTTTCATCACTCTCTCTCTCTCTCTCTCTCTCTCCGTGGGCCACGGCAGGCTGCGGTGAAACACTCCCCTTGTTTGGCTCAGGAGGGCCTCTGTTTGATGTAGACACACCTCTCTCTCTCTCTTTCTCTCTCCCTCTCTCTCTCATATCTGTCTCTCTAATCTCTCTCTCTCTCTCTCTCTCTCCCCCCTCTCCTTTTCTTCCTCTCTTCCTTCTCTCCCCCCCCCTCTCCTTTTCCTCCTCTCTTCCTTCTTTCTCTCTCTCTCTCTCTCTCTCCCGTTTGTACATTAGACTGTTTTAAGTCATACACAGGGGGCTCCAAAAGTCTTCGGACAGGGAAGTTTATTTTTCTCAATTTGCTTCTTCTTTTGCAATGCATTTCACCTTGTTAATGATATGCACTTGGCTTCTCAAACAAGCAACAAACAGTTGACTTGTCAAGAAGTTTTTACATTGTCTCTGATTGTTTCTGGTCCATCATGATGGCGACCTTCACTAACATTGGTCCTTATGTTTCCCAACTCCAAACACAAAACCTGGATGCAAGACTATACTGCTGTCTTACGCATTCACCGTTAGAGCTCACAGACACACCCATCTAAAAAGACACGATTGTGAGGTCAGTGCAGGAAAGAGCTGGTGCCTAAAACATGGAGACCATGTATAAAATGTGCTGTCATTTCTCAGTGGATCGTCAGAGAGGGACAAAATATCCTCAGACTAAAGCTAACTGTCTGCACCAATAGCCTTCTGTCATTTCAACTCCATAGTGCAGGAGAGCAGAGTCAAAATTATATATATATATATATATATATATATATATGTGTGTGTGTGTGTGTGTGTGTGTGTTAGTATATACAGTATGATACGGTGTGAAATGGAAAAGTGTTTGTAATGGGACGTTAATCTTTATCCCTGACAGAGAGAGCCATTCCCTTTGATCACATGATGTACGACCACCTTCAGAAATGGGGCCCCAGGAAACAAGAGGTTAAGTTCTTCCTGCGGCACGAAGACTCACCTGCCGAAAACAGCGACCAGGGTGAGCATTCTCCCCCCTCATTAGTCAGAAGAACCTGATTCGACAGTTTACTGATTGGCGTACAGAAGCATGTAAACATGTGTCATCACCTTTATGGGGCAGACTCCATTTGCTCCCTTCTCATTGGCTTCCATTAGTCAATGAGACTTTCTCATGAATTCAAAACAGACAATCTTGTACGTAGTATTATGAGGTAAGAGCACTGGCCTCTGAGTCATATTCATTAAGTCATGAATGTATTTCACACATGAATAGGTTTAGATGATGCCAGAGTGAAATGTGTGCTAGAGGAAGGGTCAGCTTTAATAGCAATCCCTGACTTTGCTGGCATTTCAGAGTGGAATTGTTAAGTCGTTAAGTGTGTGTGTGTGTTTGTGTGTGTGTGGTTTAAGGGCTCACTGCTTAATTAGGCCGAGTGTCTGTGACCTCTTGTGCCCTCAGCAGCCAAGCTGTAGGGAAACCACACACTGAATTGTTGTCTCTCTCTTGCTTTCTCTCTCTTTCTGCATCTAATGGATACTTTTGGTCTAATGAACTGGAACATGGTATCTCCAGTGGAGGGTGTAAAGCAGCAATCACCCTCTACTGAGTGACCGGCTGTTACTTGGTCAGAGATGGGCCATGTCTAGTTCTGAAAGTCCAGTTTCTCTCTCACTCTCTCTCTCCTGTTGTCTCTCTTTTGCTCTCTCTCTGTCTCTTGCGCTCTCTCTCTCTCTCTCTCCCTCCCCCTCTCTCTCTCTCTCTCTCTCTCTCTCTCTCTCACTCTCACTCTCACTCTGTCTCTCTCTCTCTGTCTCTCTCTCTCTCTGTCTCTCTCTCTCTCTTGCTCTCACTTTTCTTATTTCTCTCACTAATCTGTGTCATTACACACTCTCCTCTCTTACTGGCATTTTTCCCTCTGTGTGTTCACCTCAGTATTTCAGGAACAACACCTCTCTCCTATCTCCTGCTGCCACCACCCGATCCTCACCTTCCGTTCCCTGTTTTCCTCTTCTGTTTGTCCTCTTTCCGGTCCATTACCATGCTGAGCTCAGGTCCTCTCTTCTAACAGACAGGATTACCCTTACAGGATTGCTCTCCTGGATTAAGGCATATAAACCTGCACCAAAGACCTCTGTATGCCTGTAATCCGCTGAAAGCCCGTCTGTGGGAAAGAGGCTGCTTCATGTCGTCAGTCACTCACATATCCACTGTACGCTGACCTCACGCTGCTCGTACAGGACTCCCGGTTGCATCATCACCGAGCTTTTCTAATCGTCTAGAGTTTCAGATGGCCAATGTGAAGACACATGCCCACGCCGCTTTTCTGGTGTTATGAGAGGAAATGTGTTTGTGTGTTTATCTTAAACTCAGTTTGTGTTTGTTTGTTTGTTTGTTTTCCTTTTCCAGGGAGTCAGCAGTCTCAGGAACAGGCCAACAGGAGAAGTATAAGCAGCTCAGACAAGCACAATGAAAACGGGGTATGTTTAACTCGCTCTTTCTCCGCCGTCACAATCATAAAAAAAACCCCCGCCGAGCGGTTACCTCAACCATACAAACACCTGGGAACGCCGACCTGTTGGGTTAAACGATTTACATTCGATTCATCGTCGCCATCGCGCAAAAAACATCCACGTCAGCGCCCTGAACGTGCGGGTAGAACCCAAAGTCTGTCAGTCAGCATGTCTCAGCTTTTTAGACTGCTTCAAACTTAGAAATTTGACTCCATGCAGTTTCAGTTATGGTTATGGTTCATCTAACTAAGATCCACTGCATGTCTCCCATTCATAGAGTGGCTCTCTCTCCATATTCTCTCTCTCTCTCTTTTATTTGATGATCTACTTTATGATAAAACCTTCCTTTGGCTTTATTCTCCCTCATACCATCTGTCCCAGATTCCTGGCAAAGGGAAAAAAAAAAAAAAACACGTCCTGAGAAGCGGAACTAATTTTACCTTAAGGGACGTGGAGGGGGACACAGAGCATCAGTGCACACGGAGGAGAGAGAGAGAGAGATTCTTTAGGAGACAGTGGCATGAGTAATAGCACAGATACTCATCTGTTTCACAGTCCTTTTCTTTTTTCAGTCTTTTTGTTTTTTTGGGGTTTTTCGCTGTGAGGACGTATGATGTTTGAGGTAGTCAAGTGTACTGCGGTTGGACTGAAAGCCTCGGCTGGGGAGCTTATTAGCAAGGTTTTGTTAGTTTCTGTCACTCAGGTGTAGATTCGTGTTGTGCTGGTGATTTGAACGGGCCTCCCCTGTGACTAGTGAGTGGAGCGCCATGCACACGGATGTTTCCAGAACAGGAAAAAAACCTGTTGGGAAGGACTTCATGCTAAACAACAATGCAAATACACATTGGAATCACTTGTTGACTGCAGCATTCTATGGCAGACGTACAGATGAATTAAAACCAGTGCATTTATTTTGCAGAGAGTGAACATTTGCAGTGGTATGTCTAGTGTAATGTAAACAGTAGCATACAGATGACATCTCACACATTACTCCATTCAGCTCCGAACTCCTGTACAAAACTAGGCGTTGAAATTGGCATTGAGCCATTTACTCTTAAATCTGCTGTTTCACTAAGTACCTAAAGGTTTCTGTCTGGTTCTTTTTTTTTGAAAGAGAAAGATCATTTTGGCCAAAAGCTTTTATCTCTTTGGTCACTCATCCTTCATGTTCTTTTGGGCTGAGTTCACACCATCATGTTGAAAACCTCAGGTTGTAACTGCGGTCTCTTCTGCTCTGTCTTTACATAAGTCCAGGTGTTGGACAGACAGGGACACTCCCTGAGTAGGCATTAAACTGGACTCATTCCTGTATCTAATGTAATTTGAATCTAAATCCTGTTATTTTTCAGTCTGAATGAATGTAGAATCGGTCACTTGCAAATCAACTGCTTGTGGTCAGACTCCCATTGTTGCACACACATACAGATAAGTTGCATATCACACAGAGTCAACTTAAGTCATCTCTTCAAGCAAGTCTACATACCACTGAAAAATGGCTGGACAACATGGCTGGATCAGCGCAAAAACATCCATACAAACATGGCTGGATCAGCGCAAAAACATCCATATTTAGTTATGGTGTGAACAGGGTTTTGGTTGCTAAATGCGTAATTTAGAGACTGAGGTGCAGTTTGTCATGTGAACTGAAAAATAGTTCCTTTCAAGACCTGGATATACCCCAGCACAGTTTTGTGTTGATAAAGCAGGCTGTTGGAAAATCTGGTGAAAAGTTTATGTGAGGTTTAGGCAGGAAAAAATAAGCGCATAATAACAGAGAGAGCATTCTGGAGAGTCATCACGGCACCAGTGGCGTCAATTTCAGTTAAACTGGAAATTTTGTTGGTTCCCATCATGTTCTCTTTATACCACCACTTTCATCTATTTTCTCTCTGTTCACTGAAACTTGGGATAATCTTTGTTTATTCCATTCAAAATGTGACCTTGTTCTGTAGAACATTCCTGTCGGTCATGGGCGTGTGTACCCAAGGTCATAACAGTCAGTAAGGACAATTTGCAGGCGAGCGTGTTCTTCCACAGATGAGACCTCTGGGTCAGGCCTCCCGCGGTCCTGCATTTGTTTGGGCGGTTTAATCGGATGACGTCTCATTGTTGGTCAACTTGGCTTAGTCTACCTCCTCTCTCAGTAAACAGTCAGCCCCAGTTCAGGCTTTCGCCACACTCAGGATACTCACAACTCAGTGAAAGCCAAAACAACAGCAGTCCTGGACCACACATACCAACTCTAGTTTCCTTCTGCAGGCCTCTGTATGTTTGTATGTGTGTGTGTGTGTGTGTTTGTTCAGGAAAGGAGCAGACTGTTTTATATTGTCCTTTTTGCTCCTTTATGATTTTAAGGACTGCACTAGTTTCATGACATAACGTCCCTTAAGAGGATCAGAGTGCTCTTTATCCCCACGGCCTCTCCAGACTAGGGGCTTTTCTCTGCCTGCCCCTTAGTCCAAGCAGGGTGCTCACTGAAGTGCCTGAACACACACACACACACGCACACACTCATAAACACTCAGCCCATTCTGGTAATCCCTAAACACGTGTCCAGTCCAGAGAGAGAAATTAAGATGCAGATTGCCACCGCCCCTCCCTTGTCCTGTCCTCGTCTCTTACATTGTGATCTCTCTCTCTCTCTCTCTCTTTTTCCCTCTCCCTCGCTCTCTCTTTTTCTCCGTCTCTCTCCCTGTGGGCTTAACCACAGAGGGACTGTTGCCCGAGTGCAGTGGAGCATGACTGTGCATGCCGGTGGCTTTCTCATAGAAAAGCCTTTCGCTTCTTTTCTTTCCTCTCCATCCATCTCTCTCCCCATACCTCTGTCTATCCTTCCACGGCATAGCAAGACCTTCGCCCACACGGTCAGGATCCGCTTGCAGCATCTAGGGAGAGACAGACTGGGTGAGAGGTAAGACAGTTTCACTGCTCCATGGGGAGGACAGAACAAACCCACGCTATGCAAAACTATGAACGCTTTCCAGCTCCACAAATCTGTTGATTTGTGTTTTTTTTCCTTTCTGTTGGTCTTGCACAACTTGATTATTTTTATAGACGTATAGTTAACTGTTTGAGAACTGTTTGTAGCAGCAAGGAAAGAGATGGTGTGTGCATTGTTGTCACATCCACCCTGAGCGTGGTGTAAGGGCAGTCAGATGAAAAGTGGTGTCTAAGTCTTACCGATTCCAAAGAGAGCTGACAATTGAGAGTACAGAACAGGAGCCAGGCTCTGAAGGCTTTCCACTGTGTGGGCAGCTCAAGGTTTGCTAAAGTAGAGCTTTGTCTGTGTGTGGATGGCCAGTCTCTTGGGAGGTTACATATTTCTGTTTGTCTCGCTGTCTAGGTTCCTCTCTCTCATGAACAACAACAACAAAAAAACATGCTTCTAAATAGAAGATGTTTGGTACTGCATACATTTTTTGTTGCAGTTTTGAGCTGCTTGAGCCAGGTTTTGCTGGGTTTGTTGTGCTGCCAGCATTTTACCGAAACTCTCAAAAACTTTTTAAGGCCACAATTCTCAGGCTCCTGGAGATTCCAGTCACCCTTCTTTAGGGCTGTGGATTTGGTTTGGTATGTGTGCTTGGCTTGGTGTGTCTGCCCAGTACTTATGCTTTGCTGTTTAAATGTCGCTCTTCTTAACTTTAAAGAGGTTTCTTGGCTGTTTCTTGCGGACTTATGTTAGAATCTGAATGAGTCTCTCCAGTGGCTGAAACTGGCCATTGAAGAGTGATCAGATCTATGCAAAAAGAGCAGTTCTGATCTGTATATTCTCTTTATCTTATGATTTTTGCGCATAACACT
Organism: Chanos chanos; assembly: GCF_902362185.1. NCBI lineage: Eukaryota > Metazoa > Chordata > Actinopteri > Gonorynchiformes > Chanidae > Chanos > Chanos chanos. The sequence goes on along the minus strand of NC_044498.1, from coordinate 19,657,564 downwards.
CCATATGTTCATACTGAGCGATTTTTCGTTTTACTGGTGGTACAATTTGTCTTATGAATCTTATAAGACACTGGATGACTTGAAAACTAGTTCACTTTTTGTGTCCCAAAATACCACTCTCAATACTTTATGTTAACTTAATTACCTAGTTTTCACTGAAATAATTTCAAATGATTTGAAATTATGCAAGTGTGTGCTAAAGTTTGGATGTGATGGTAGTGCTAAATAGTATTTCAAATGTAACTGGTATTTTGGTAATTGTAGGTTTTTTCCTGTACTCTGAATACAATTGCAACTTACTTATTTAGCTGATGCTCTTACCTGGAGCGACTTAGACTCATTAACATCTATGTTAGAGGTCACACACCTCTGGAGCAGCCTCATGGTTAAGTGCTTTCTTCAGGAGCAAGGTGGGTACTGAGCTTTCATGTTTGGGTTTGAAACTCACGACCTACTGGAACAGAAAGGCACACAGACTGATCTGACCCCACTGATTTGCTGAGATATTCTTTTTTTTCTTTTGAAATGCTTCAGTGTTTTGTGGAGAAGGAACACTGAACACTACCTCACATTCTCACAGACCTGGACAAAACCTGAAATGTAACCGCTGTGTTTAGGGAGTTTATGTCCAGGTCAGTCTTCACCTCTGCATGTGAAGGAGGGGATGGTTTATGGTAAAGCCAGTATTGGCTCACTCTGGTTTTATTTATGCACAGAGATGCATTTTCCGCAGAATTCAGCAAATTTCATCACCAAGTCAGCAACTCCCAACTCAGTCAGGACGGGACATTTGATCAATAGCCTTTGTTAGCAGTTCCCTAATGACAATGTCTCACCATAACCTTCTCTTTCTCTCTGTTCCTAAATCTAATATGCTGTCAAAATAGCTCATTTTCAGAAATGCCCCTCTCAGGTTAGCTACATCTGTGAAACACTATTAAGCTAGCTATAAGCAAAGGGGAACAGACTTTACCCAACAGACAAACGTACACACATATGATTTACCATAAAATATTTAGGATAGACTTCCAAGATTGGTTTTGGGGGTAAATGTGTGAGGCACTGATGGTTGTGGTCATTGAAGCCTGTGGAAATTCCTGTGTGTGTGCGGACAGAAGACTTTTGGTATACAGAGCAGTGGAGCAGCCAAGTCTCTTGAGAACATGGCCACAGGCCTCAGTGACGGAGTGAACAGGCTCTTGTGGAAGGCTTCCCACTGACCTCCTTCTTTTGTCCTTTAATGAGTGAAGCTGCACACCACGCTGCATTAGGTTACATCAAGCATTCAAGGCTATAGTCAGGCATTTCAGTCCTCAAGGCTCATAGAGTGGATTCTCCATGTAAATGTCAGGGGGCTGGCCACACGTAAAGCATACTTCTATCAGGAATAGCCTGGACTGTGTTTTAACAGTAGTTTATAGAAGTTACCACCCAACACACACACACACACCTTCACATGCATACACACAAACACGCTTCCCACCTTTTACATGGAATGCCCCTCCCATACACCATGATTCCTCATTTACCGTATGTATCACGTCATACATTTGCCACATTAATGTCACTCTTCCTGTTTTTCAGGGTGTGTACATGTTTGTGGTATAAAACCCCCCTGCTGGAATGCAGAAACATGGGGCAGAATTTGTACACCTGTGTCTGGTTTAGAAGAGTGAGAGTCTGCATCTGGTTTAGAGAAGCGAGAGCCGTGATAGAGCAGGTCTGGTGAGAGCGGCTTTTTGACCAGAACAGGACCACCACTTTGTTCTTTGATCGTATAAGAACTCGGGAGACTGATTCTGCCTGTGCGACTCCAGGGAGAATCCACATAATCCAATTATCCTGGTCTGTGGGGGTTTCTTGTGTGCTATTGCCATGGAGACCACATTTTAAAGAGCAAATGTAATGTTTTGATACACTCCGGTTCGTGTGTGCAAACAGAAACCGATTCAGTCAGTCCTTGTGCTATGAATCATTCTTCCACCAAATTGAGTCAAGTCATTTTTGTGGTGGTGTAATGAAATTGGGAGTCGTGCCTGCTCTGATGGGAACTGTTCAGAGCTCTTTCATCTCTTTCATTATTGATCATGAAGTCAACTCCACTGAGCTGAGGTGAACTTCACAGGTACGTGCTGGCACTGCATATGCTGCTCTTTCAGGTTGTACCAATGTGTATGAAGACTATAATAGAATACATGAATGTTTACTTTGATGTCTCTGGTAATTCTGTCGTCTATTAGTCTGTCCATGTATTGTGCCCTTTTTTTTCTTCAAATAATAGAGTGATAGTGAAGCTAAGAGAATAAACAGTTACTGGTCAGGCTGAAGCCTAAATTACAGAGGAAAACATACATTTTATCTTTTAAAGGCAGCTTAGATTTGTCTCATTAGACTGGTATCTCAGACCCTCATTTTTTAATCTTATGTGGAGTTATCATCGCTGAAACACTTGTATGCATTAATACATTGATACCAAACATGGATATGTATGTATGTATGTATGTATACGTGTGTGTGTGTGTGTGTGTGTGTGTAACGGAGATATAAATATGTGGGTGTGAATTAGGCACTTAGTATCAGAACATCAGATCTGATTGTTGATCTTGCTTAATTAAGTTGTTACTCTGGTGTACATAGAAGAATTTCTTAATGTAACCTCAGTGCCACTGGCTGGCAGTTGTCATGCTGTGAAACTGCTGTATAATAATAGCAACTCTACCCAGTCCTCATCCAGTCCGTTGACAGTTGACAGTTGAATTTTTATCCCTCCGTGTATGCGTGTGTGTGCGAGTTTGTCAAAGTGCGTTTTCTCCCACGTCATTTTTCATTTTTGCCTCTAACAAGAATTCTTGTGTTTTTTTGGATTGCGTCCCTTTGTCGACTTGAGTTCACAGTGGGTACAGTTCAGGTCTTCAGGAGCTTATTTAAACTACAGAAGTACACAAGGGGAGCATACAGAGGAGAAAACGCTCAGTTATTTGAAGAAAGAAGACAGCGGTTAGAAAGCTGCCTAGCCATTCAGTAATAGCGGAACCGACCGAAAATGTGCAAACATGCGCATATTTTGGTTGTAAGCTCGTGGTTTTATGCTCAGTGAGGAGCTTCTAAAAATAGTCTCTTGCTTTAATGGATATCCTGATATCCTGCCGAAAATGTAAAGTTCAGTTTATCACATACTTATCATATGTGATTTAAAATGACCATTTGTTTGATCCACGCTCGATTGCCAGTCGCACGCTTCTGGAAAAATCCACATGATGTTTCTTTTTACGGATCGGTAATCAGTGACGAATGAAAGTCAATATAGACATCGTGCGGGAAGAGAGTGAGAGACGCACATTTCGCTCTTCTGTAGTTGAAAACGTACGTAACGGTCACTCCGTCTTGTGGAGCTCGAGCTATCCACAAATATGATTTTTAAGTGCGGCTTCGCCGTTTACTGATCACCCAAGACTGTAGAGTGGGCGTCGATGTGCATCGCTGAACATGGAATTTAAACACATGGAAACAGTCCAGGAATTGTCAGCTGAAGGAAAATGCAGTGAAATAAAACTACGGGCTTGCAGAATATCATGGGGGAACTCTTTGCAGGTAGTGTTTAAGTTAGTTCAGTGCTGCGCCATTATGACTTTGCTTTCGTTTATACATTCCATTAAAAGACCTTTAAAACTAAACTGTTGAATAGTGGTTTTCTTTTGACGAAGCATATTTTATGGATGACGTAAATTTCCAGTCTCCATTTTATTCAGTCTTGCCTGGTATTGATAGATGTCGGGGTTGACTTAAAGTTTAAAATACTAAAGCAAGTATTTAATGAGAGTTTAATAAGTGTTTAAACAGTCTTTTAGAAAGGGTTTTTGTTACTATATTGAATGAAATCGTCAGAAAGTTGGGCATGTTTATCGTTTTTCTTCAACTCAGCCTGAGCTCCTATTAAGAATAATGACCAGTGTCACTTTGTTTGCTAATGAGCAGTTCGGAGAGGTTAGAATAGAGCATTTCTCTATATATTTATGAATGACTCTCCAGGAGGGAATACTCAAATCAATGTTTTCGTGGTTTGGCAAATCCAAGCTGAAAAAGGGGACAGAATCCACAGTGCTGTAAAGACAAAATCTCACTTCAGTATGTGCACAGAACAGTGCATTTCTCTGCATTTCTATCTCACAGTTGAGACGGTGATTAACAGAGATCCACAGAATTTAGTCATGTGACAATGAAACTGGTCATTACTATGTTATTGGTTATTCAGTGAAATATTGATACATATTAGGTATGTGTGCTGTCTATCATTAGCTTGTCTTAAAATAGATTTAACTGGAGGCTGTGGGTGACCTATCAGTAGTCCACTGCATGGGGACAGAGAGGGATAGAGTGTGTGGACAAATTATTGATATGCCACCATGATTTAAGATGGAAATCAATCTCAGAGTGCATCAGAGGCATGATATCTTTATTTTGGTAAAAGTTTTAAATGTGTTTTCAAGAATAGAAAAGATGTTAAGTCGTATATTAAGTGTATCCCCCCCCCCCTTTTTTATGTCGTGCGTTTATGTGTTTGTTGGAAAAAGGGGAGAGCACCTGACTCCTCTGGAGTAGATACAGTATGTTCCGTTTTTAATTTGTTTTATAATATGACCATAGCGTCTGGCCAGAGTCTGAGATAACATACTGGTCAAAGATAAGATATCTTTTTACTAAGAGAGCATCACACTTATGGATGAGTGTCCTCCCTGATCACTCCCTGAGACTCATACATAGTGATACATTGTACATAATGTTTTCACACAGTATTTTTACTGTGGTTAATCAGAAAATGCCTTATGCAGTTTCCCATAGTAACTCCTGGAATGCTGTCTCTGGTTATGGGCTGTTAAGAAGAGTAATGCATCAGAAGTACTCATATGACCCAGGATCTGTTCACAGGCTATGTGACTTATGTAACTTCTCTATGGATTTCTAAATTTCACGCTTCTCCTGTCTTCCTGTGTCAGCCTGTCTTGGGGCTTGAATTGTGGACATGACTGATGGCTCAGCAGGGCAATTGATTTTAGCGCTGTGTATCGGCAAGAATCTGGTGATACGATACGTATCCCGATACAGGGGTTATGATTCAATACATTGCGATATATTGCGATAGTGTAAGCAAGGTGATATTTTGCGATTTTTTTTAAATCTAATTTTAGTTCCACTTGTTTAACATAAGCCATCTGCTGTTCCATTAGCTGTACATCAGAATGGTGTGTTGCTAAGTGTGCTCTCAGATTCGTTGTGTTCCCCGAGTATTTGATTTTGGCATGGCACATTTTGCAAACGGCATGGCTCTTGTAGGTCTCCTTAGTGACTTCTTTATCGTGGAAGCCGAAATGAGCTCACACTTCATCTGTGTAAGCCGTGGGAGCTGGTCTAACTCTTTCAGATTCAGCCATTGGTGGTAACATTAGCATTAGCAAACCTAATGCTACTGTAAGTGCACGATCCGTCCACTAACGTTAGTATTAGGTTTGCCAGTGCTAACGTTGGTGGTGCGCCAGAGAATTTCTAAATAGAAGAGAACTTCCACTCTCAGAACTTCCTGTTTCATAGGGGGTGCTTGTGACAGAGTCCAGAATGAATGGGGGCCTATGGAACTGTACCCCCAAAAATGTAATTTTCATGGGGTAAAAGTTTTTTTTCTGGCAATTATCAATTTTTTCAATATAAGGGGTCAAAACAATAGATATAGCTCCATTTTTAGATTTTTTATGGTTTTCAATTGTAGTAAAATGCCTTTCTGTAAATATTTGTGATGTCACACACCATGAGCCACTTCTAACGGCGTTAAGGCTTTATGGCATTTATTACCATATGTGGGATGCAGAATAACAACAACAAAATATACCTTAAACTTGGCTTTATTTTAATTTAATTTCCCAATTCATGTATCGTGTAGACATACAAAGAACACAGCACTCAAACCATGACTGGCATTAATGACTGCATGGCGCAGTCATTAACGCCACCATGACTAGTTAGCATACTGTTACATTCGCAATCAGTCGTAAATCCTTAACCAACCGATCACCATACGTTAGCAGCATTCTAGCATTTTATGGGCAAAGCTGCCTTCCCTGTGAGAAAAACAAAAGGACATTAGTATTTTTTCATTTCAGTTCTGGTATATAATCAGTACTACATTTGCAAAAACTACAATAAAATTTGGGCTTTTTTTGTCTAGAACCAGGTGTAAATAATTATTTTAGCCCTTTTGCTTCATTCGCTCCCCTTCATTGAGGACTCCCTTGCCAGTGCCCCCTAGGTGAATCGCAGCCAATTCCAGTACGACGGCATTAATAGGAAATGGACAGGCTCTATGTAGATACACCCTTGTGCTACTTCCTGTCTCAGTTTACGTTAAGTTGGAGTGGAACAGTCCAAATGCTGAAGAAAGATTAGCCTACAACACTGCTATCTAGCGGTCGGAGGTTTAAACACAACACAAAATGAACCACTGTCTGCCACGAATCTTTGCATGTAAACTATTATTTGAAAATTGATACAGTGTTTTTGATAATCGATACAGTATCATTGAACATAGTATCATGATACTTGATTTGATCAGTATTTTCTTACACCCCTAATTGATTGGTTGCTTTTTAGAGTAAGGGTCAGATGTTCCAAACTGGGCCAATAGGAGATGAGAACATAGAACAGCTTCTCCTCAGTACAGTTCAGACTGAACCTAATTAACTTTGTGCCCGATGCCATTAGTATTAGTTCTTCCTCTCAGCTGGGTCCTGCGTCATCTCATCGTTGTGATGAGTATTCTGAATTGAAAGCCTCAGGATTTCAAGGTTTAAGATAAGAGAGTATACCCAGTGCATCCTGGTTATGTGTGTGAGTGCGTGTTTATCATAACTTGGCCTTATTTAGTACAGTGCATCCTGTGGATCAAGTGAAGTGGTGTGCAAAAATATCTCTTTTTTTTCGATTAATCGTTTTTTTAAAATTTGTCCAGTTCGATATTGATTTATAAAATTTATGGATTGATCTTTTAGGCTAATATGCATTTTTCCCGGTTTTCTCGTTTCATTTCTGCAACAGTTAAACATAGGCTATGTCAGAGCCCATCTATTTAATTCTGTGGCAAACTGTCATATTAAAGGCAATGACTAGTCCCCCCATTAGGTGTCACTCTCTTGTTTACCTTGTAACATTTAACGAACTGCAAACACATAGAGGAAAACCCGCTACATCAATTTTTTTTTTTTTTTACTGTAATGCGACCTCTCAATATTCACCATGGCTAATGCAAGCTCCCTACTATCGTCTTCCCACATGAAAGCTGATGTGTGGAGCCACTTTGGATTCTATAAGCTTGACACTGGCATTGCAAATAAAAGCGAAGCACTATGTAAGATTTGCAATGCTGAGGTGAGATACAGCAGTAACACAACAAATTTGTGTTCCCTTTAGAGCTTTTTAAACATATCTCCAAAAGCTGCTATATAGTATTTCATGCCTCATTCCTCTCAAAAAGATATCCAATGGAATTGGATTGAATAAAATTGTTAGCTTGTGAATCAAAATCGAATTTTGACTGTTTTAGGCTCTCACAGACTGATAAGAATACAGTCAGGGTGGGCCACAGGTTTCCTCATCTAGTTATTCAGGCATTTTCAGTCTTATGATCTCTCTCGTGGTCACTTTTTTTATTTTATTGGTCTATCCCTCTGTGTCCATCTCTCACCAGGTTCCTGATTTGAAAGGCAGGGAGAGAATTGATTGCCTATTCACTCAGCCTCCCCGTAACTCTGACCGCTATCAGCTTTTGAAACCACTTCGCTCATCAATTCATTTTTGTGCCAATTCTCTCTCCCTCTCTCTCTCTCTCTGCCATCTGAGTGATATGGGCTATGTCCAGTCTTACCAGCTATACTCCTGCTTTTTCTACACATTTGAGTTTCTTTTAGACCTTTTCCGATCTCCTTCAGTTTTGTCTCCACTCTACATTTTATTTTGTACTGTGCCCTATTGAGTCTGACTGCTTTGCCGCTGGAACCTAATTGGCCTGTATCGTATCTAGCGAAAACCAATTAAACGGGCATTCAGTCTGCTTGTTCTTTCCACTGTGTATTATGTTTACCGTGTGGTAGTTCTGCTCTGCTGCCATGGTGACACCATGACGACAACCTCTTTGATGGACAGCTTGCTCTTATCTCCTCCAGTGCAGAGTGACAATGTCTCTGGCTGCTCTGTGCTCTCACGCAGCCCCGTTTACCACTGCCATTTCTCACCCTGATGAGCTCAGCACAGCACAGGGCTACGTTAGCATTAGCACGCCACCTATAATTAAGCCCTTAGTGTTAACGCACTGTTTCAGGACCATTTCACACCCTGCTCTCACTAAGAGCAGACCCCTACAGACAGTTGTTTTCTCCCCACTAAATCCAACTGCTATGTCTCAGCAAGACCCAGGCAGACCACAGACATGCTGTTATTGCTGTTGGTTTGGAGATGGGACAGTATGGACTGTGAATAGAACCTAGTATTTTATCCACTTATTTTAAAGTCTTTTAAGTTGGAGTTTGTCAAATGAAAATCTAACCTTTTTTTTTCTCTCTGTCCCCTCTCTGTTTTTCCCCTACTGCTTTCTCTGTCCTTATTTTGCTTGCTTCTGTCTTTCTCTCTGTCATTATTTCTCTCTCTCTCTCTCTCTCTCTCTCTGTGTGTATGTGTAGGTTGGGAACCCCCGTGTGGAGCTCACTCTCTCTGAGCTTCAGGAGATGGCCACGCGGCAGCAGCAGCAGATTGAGGCCCAGCAGCAGATACTCGTTGCTAAGGTAACAAGCTCAGATGTCCACAAACCTTGTGGGTGGTCCTTTTATGTTTTTCTGTGTTTATTTCGTGTGTGGCCATATCAAAAAACAGGCTCCAGTCCAAGTCTGCTTAATATTGCTTGGTCATCAGTGTCTAACTGCAGTAGGTGTAATTGCAGAAATTACAAGACAAGGACACAGTAGTTATGTGTGTGTGTGTGTGTGTGTGTGTGTGTGTGTGTGTGTGTGTGCGCGCGTGCGTGCGTGCGTGCGTGCGCGTGTGTGTGTGTGTATGTGTGTGTGTATAGAGCCCAGGTCATTGTCGGTAGGTAATGCTTCCTTTGTGTAGAGTGCATTATATGTATATTAAGTGATAGGGTTATCATTTACAACTGTTATATAGCTACTGCTTTTGACAAACGGAGAATGTTTGTCTGCTGCATTCAATATATTTTTTTTTAATTGAAAAAATATAGTGTTGTCCTGATGAACAATACAGTGAGATTATTGTCACCTGTATTTTGCAGACATTTGTATTATGACATGTGGAACAGCTATTTATTCTGCTCTCATCTGCATTTTCTATGACATAGTGATTAGCTTAGGACTTTTCCCCAGTCTGTGTTTGTGACAAAAACTCGGCTGACCTGGAATTTATTGACACGGGCGGTCAGTTCTGACTGGCAGACAGCGGAGATGTCAGTTTCTTCATGATGAGCAGGGAAATCTGCCACTACACCCAGATTCTTACTGCCCACAGTTGGAACTGTAGGCTAAAATTTTTTCCAGATATGTTATGCTAACAGTTAGAGTGAACAGTCAGTTGGTGTGTGATGGAGAGACTGTGTGTTCTAACGCTGACTGCCCAGTCAGTTTTTTTCCTTCACAGTGTTTGGCTATGTGTGGACTTCTTAAAACATAATCCGGTATTATTTGTATGAAAGCTATATTGCCTGTTTTGAGTTGCATGCATACATGTGTGCTATAGATGCTTAGAGTTCTTAATTCCATGCATTAATTCTTTTGTTTGAGTGTTTGTTATTTTGCGTCCCTTTGTTGAGGATACAGATGTGTGTTTATGTGGAAGCAAGCTTAGATCAAGCTGACAGCTCTGCCAGTATCCACAGAGTGCCTGCAAATTGTCTTCTCAACGTAAAGCCTTTTGTGAAGCACGTGTCCGTATCCGCTATTGGTCACAGAGCTGCATACTGCGTAATTCGTCGGCATTGTGTGTGTGTGTGTGTGTGTGTGTGTGTGTGTGTGTGTGTGTGTGTATCCTGAGTGCACTCTATTCCCTGACAGCTACACAGCTGCCCCAGGCTTAGAGAGGTGCTGCTCTTGTCTATAATGCACTGAAGTAAATGGTCCTGCTAAGAGCTAAGCTTTGCACTGTCATCATAACTATCATAAGCCACAAACACAAGGGATTGATTTTTGAGGGATTTCTATTCATTAGGAGATGTTTACTCTTGAGTAATGAATGCATAGCTTTGCGTGCGTGTATGTGTGTGAGAGTGTGTGTGTGACAGTGTGTGTATGAGTGTGTGTGTGTGTGTGTGTCTTGGCTCGGTTTTTTGTATGTAGCATTTGTTGCTGCTTGTGTGAATGTATATGTGGATTTTTTTTTTCTCCTTAATTTTTTTTCACCATCATGCCCAGCAGCTGTATCTTTTTCTGACCACCCCCGCTTCTCCCTCCATCTCCTCTTTTTTCTCCCTCTGTGTGCTCCTGTAGGAGCAGCGTTTGCGGTATCTGAAGCAGCAGGAGCGGAGGCAGCAGCAGACGGCCTCTGAGGCGGAGAAGTTGCAGAGGCTAAAGGAACGAGTGGAGAGTCAAGAGGCCAAACTGAAAAAGATTCGTGCCATGAGGGGTCAGGTCGACTACAGCAAAGTCATCAACGGAAACCTGTGTACGTTACTGCTAACTCTCATTGTGTGGAACATTCTGTGGTGCATGCAGACTGTTGCCATGGCACTGCTCAAATCCAAGACAGGACATAGGACAAGTGTATGAGTCAGTGAATGGCAAATTCACATGTGCTGAATGGAAGTTGTAGTAATAACCTACATAGACTGTAACTCAGTAGGAAAAAGTTTGTCTTTCTCTTGCCAAAGCTCAGCTTGGTGTCCTCAACAAACACTGTAAACCTGCAGCAAGAGGTGAACTGCACTGGAACATTAAAGACATTAACATCAGCGTCATGATGTCCGGAGACTGCTATGATTTAGTACTACACCATAATAGCGAATATTGTAGTAGGTCTAGCTGTACTGTTCAACATGTAAATATATGAACTTGACGTCACGTCTGAAAATAGACCCTTTCAAAACCTAACTAAAATAGAAACTCCATGGATTCCACACTTCACAACCTGACAGAGTGTAGGTGTATCAGACAATGATGGAAAATGAGTCCAAACTGTAAGGTGAGGTGAGGGGAGAGCTCTACAGAAGAGAAGGGGTGTGGGGGTGTGTGTGGGGGTGTGGGGGGGGCTTGTATGTTACTTCCTAACATACAAGTTCTAAGTTCTAAAATTACCTGTATGCTGCCAGCATGGAACAGCAAGACCCAACAAGCTGACAGATCAGCTAGGCCATAGGATAGAATTTAAATTGGCACAAGTGTGTATACACTGTTGTACCATAGTACATGGGACAGCCTTTTGGCCATGTTCAGTCCAGACTCCCTGTGTAAAGGTTTGTGTTTTGGCGTGTTTGTGTGTATTAGCAGCAGAGATAGAGCATATCAGCGGACTGTTCCAGGAGAAGCAGGCAGAGCTGCAGGCAGCCATGCTAAGAGTGGACCAGCTCAGTCAGCAGCTGGAAGACCTGCGCAGGGGCAAACTCAACGGCCTGCAGTCGCTCAGTGGTCAGGTCACAGGGAATGCTGCTCTGGAGCTCCGCAAACTCTACCAAGAGTTACAGGTGCATACACACTCACATACACCTTCTGTCCACATCACTGTAGAACCAACTATATTGCACATCCTCTGTCCACACCGCTGCAGAGCGGGCTCTTTCACACCGCAAGATTTCTCAGTTTAGGCGCTTTCGCACCGGAGGAACTTTTCCATAGTTCTTAGAACTGTTGGAGAAAGTACCCCCTTTTTCGCATGTTCACACCGCAGGAACTTAGAACGATTATAGTTCTTAGAACGCTGTTTTGAGGGGCTTTTTTAGCTCCTACTTCAGGGTAGGTACTTTCGCAGCGCAATAGGAACCTTGTGACGTAGGTGTACAGCCATTGGTCCAGATGCAGGTATACGATGATTGCAGGCGCCATTTTTAAAGATCCGTGCTAAATATAAAGTCTTGGACCGTATTACATTTTGTTTTTGATATTTATGCCTAAAAATGTCTTAAAATGTCTGTAATTGTAGGAGGGGACTCTTGGTTTTTATGTTTTATTTTACCGGTATTTTATATCCCCCAACAATCACCATTTTGCAACGTCCAATGTATATTTGTACATTTGTACATTGAAGAGGTAGCGTACACTCCGCTTCGGTAGTTGCTTGTGTGTCCACTTGTGTGGCTGTGATCCGCATTTTACACTAAAATAAGAATGTGTTTATCCAGCTTACGATTTGATCACTGCGGCGGGGAAAAAGGAGAAAAAAAAACACGATGCTGCGAGTAAGCGTCAGGCACAAGCGCTATGCTAGCACCCGAAAAGTACTATGCCCATCAAGTCATTCACTGCTACTGCGGTGGTAAATGCATAAATACATTGGGAAATTATTTTTTCCATTGGACTGGGTCTATCGCCATGCAGTTTTATTTTCGTTAATGAGAAGGCAGTTATAAGTTATCTAATGTGCTATCAATATTTCTGTCATTCAAATTCAATAAAACTCATTGTTTATACTGTAGTCTAGTTTGTCGATTTCTTTTGCTGCAGTAATAGCTCTTTTTTTCCTTTTGGAGGTATTTAAAAGGTCTTAAAAGTGCAGCTATCCTGGTTAGTCGTAAACAACAGCTCTTAGCTGCTATACCGTCGGCCGGCTTACGTCACTTCAGCGTTCCTACTGGCGGTGCGAAAGCAAACAGAAAAAAGGCCCTAGAACGAATGTAGTTCTAGGGGAAGCTCCACAGGGGGTAGTTCCTATCGAATTAGACCCTAGAACTGTTCGGTGCGAAAGCGCCTTTTGACTACTTGTTGCACTAAACTTTATCTAAATGATGGTTTGTCCGATTGCAGAAAAATGAGATTTCCCACCAGACAACCTTTTAACTGAACATGTCTGTTTAACGGAGAACTTTGGTGATTAAATTATCCCAGAGGTCTATGGCCTGTATTTGAGCTGTGTCACTTATGATTTGTGTATATGAGTAGCTGACGTTGGCGTATGTGATGTGGTTTTCTGATGGAGTTTCTCCTTCAGATTCGGAACAGACTGAATCAGGAACAGAACAGTAAGCTGCAGCAGCAGAAGGAGCTGCTGAACAAACGGAACATGGAGGTGACTCTGATGGACAAACGCATTAGCGAACTGCGCGAACGCCTCTATAAGAAAAAAGCTGAGGCACGTCAAAAAGAAAACCTGCCAGTAAGGCCAGGACGACTCAGACACACACACACACACACACACACAAACCACAAATACATGTTTCATGTGAACATTGTATGCAGAACACATAAGTAGTTGACCAGTTGGGAAATGGAGCATATGTTAATTATAGACTATCATATCAAGATTGATTTGACAAAGTGACAAAGCTGCCCAGTTTTATTTAACATGCTATCAGAAATCCGGACTTTACAGCAGTAGTATTGTCATATCAAGCAATCAAAATCAAGACATTTCACAACATCATATAAAAACATAATATAAGAGTTTGTCTGAGGTGTGCTAATTAAAATATTGTTTTTGACTAATATCCTATCTCTTTCTCTCTATCTCTCTCTCTCTTGTTCTCTTTCTCTCTCTCTCTCCAGCTGAACAGAGCTAACGGTCCTCCCTCACCCCAGCCAGCCCCTGGTAGTTCAGGGCGTGTGGCAGCTGTGGGGCCCTACATACAAGTCCCTGTGCCGGGCAGGCAGGATGGGGGATACGGGATGCCACCAGAGCCCCTAAAGCCTCAGTCACTGGGGGTTAACAGCACAGGCAACCATGCCCGCTCCAAATCAGGTCATTATCTAAACACACTCAGACATTCTTTAAATGGTTTTGCTTTGTTCATCTGAAATATAATATTTTCATAGTTCTTGGATAAAAAAAGCAGGGGAACAGCGTGCAGGTTTGAGTTTAATCAGCTGCTATATTTGACAGAATTATCTGTAACCGTTTAACTGGCTTTAGTGGAACTGAGAGTAGATTTGCTTAAAAAATTAAACTTATAAGTCAGTTGTGTCAGTCTATAACTATCAATGGCCAATGCAATGCACATCCTGACCAGCAGAGGGGGCCTGTGTGTGTAGTTTGCCCTCTATCAAGTAATTTTCTGCGACATTGCTTTGGCTGAACAGTGGTTTGTTTTTGCAATATGTGTTCAATATTCAGCTCAGTTCAGTAGGATCAGCCAGTTTCAGACTTTCAGACGGGATCGTTTTAAAGTGAAGATGTTTAAACAAGTACTTTTGTGCCTCCATAATATGTCAACTCCTGATACTCTTCATTTACTTTTCATTTTTGACCTTTTCTTTCTTTCTGTCTTTCTGTCTTTTTTTCTCCTCCACCAACTTTTTGTGTGCTGTCTTATGTGTGATATATGTGTTTATGCACACGTATGTGTCTCTGTCTCTCTCCCCTCCCTGTACTATTCCTGTCTATCATTTTCTTTGTGACATGTGTCTTACCCGTGTGTATGTGGCCCGCTCCTTTTTTTTTTTTGGTGGGGGGGCGGAGTCAGATGGCGTGAGAAAGGCCCCCGGCCCCTGGAAGGTCTCTGATTTAGACATCATAGTGGACCCTGTCCCGCCGTCCCCTCCAGAACCCCGGCCGGGCCACGGGGCCCCAGCCTCCTCTTGCTCCACCTCGGGGTCAGACGGAGCCTCTCGTGAGTCGGCAGGTGTTGGATGGTGGGCTGGAGGGATGGCCTCTGAACCTTACTCAGTGTAGTGAACAGGATCACCTCAGTGCTGACCACAAACCTCCGGCCGATGTCACATTCATATCAAAATGGAAACATATATATTTACATATACATCTATATGGAAATACATTTAGTGCCACTTACAAGCAGAAAATGCCTGCATTTAGGTGCTAGGCAAAGTGAGCCCACACTAATACATCCACATGTGATACTAATACACTCTTCCTCTTTCACAGTAAGGGTTATCTGATAGTCAGTAACAAGCACAGTTAAAAATCCCTGAAATAGCATTGGTGAGTCAAAGGTTAACAATTTCACAGAGATGGACCTTGAAAGAGTAGGATTGCCCTTCACAGCAGTGTAGTTTCAGACTGTGAGCTAGGCCAGGAAACCACACAGTTCATAATGGTTGGATCACTCTCTCAAGCATCAGATTCTGGACCAGACTGGATCTGCTCAGCTCTGAGACAACAGGCTCTTCAGCATAGTGCTGATCCTGTGCGTGCGCGTGTGTGTGTGTGTGTGGGTGTGGGTGTGGGTGTGTCTGTTTGGATGTCTGTTGGCATGCGTGCGTGCGTGCGTGTCTTTGTGAGCAAGAGAATCCATCCGCATTAATATGCTGGAATGGCGTTAATGTTGTCTGTGTAAGAGTGTATGTGTGTGTCTGTGTGTGTATTTGTGTGTGAGGGAGAAACTATGCTGATAAGGTTCACTGGGCTCTCTCAACCTTCAAATCCTTAATCAGTACATCATCCAGATTCATCTCAGCAGCAGTTACATCAGTAAATCTGAGACTGGTTTCATGTCATACCACCCTCTCACTGCATAGACTAGTCAATATAACAACTTCCCCACATAGCCTGTTCTGTGTAGAAAAAAACAAACATATGTTTTTTTTGTTTTTTCCTTTTTCCTTTGTCAAAGTTCATCAGTCTGTTGAAGGATGGCATTAGTAATTAAATCTCTGTTAAAAACTACACAGAAAAAAGTAACATTGACAAGAACATCTCTGTTTAATTACGTTGTGGTACGGACATATTAGCCAGAATTTATTCCTGTTACAAGTCAGCCATGCGTTGGTAGTCATATAAATTCAATAATTCATCAAGGGCTTATTGATCAAATGTTGGGTTGAATTAAGTGTATTGCTGGGTTAGATCACACATGCACACTACTGTGGGCTTTCAGGACTGTGGTTTGGAAAGCACTGCCCTGATGTGTGAAATTTGTCAGAAACACACTCCAGTTCTTTTGAGGTGGCTTTGAAGGAAACAGTGTGCCAGTATATACGCCGCTGAGCGCTGCATCCTTCTGCAGTGTTGAGATGCTATCTGAAAACAGTTACCAAAAATTGACTTCACATCTGTCAAATGCTCAGTAAAAATGGCTGAGTGCTGAGAGAAAGAGAATTCTCTGGCGTCATCTGGTCGCTGATAGTTTTGTGTCTCATGTGTGTCATCATCATCATCAGTCAGTCAGTCAGGGGATTATTTCCCAGCTCTGCTTCTGAGTTCAGCACCACAGGACCATTTGATTGCACATTCTCATTCTGCTTGAGCGCCAGTGTCTACCCGACTGATAATCAAAGAGCAGACGTTGACTTGAATAAGGTGTGACCGTGCTGTAGTAAAATAGTAGTTGAAAGGGTTCAGAAGTTTGAAATGAAAGGGGAAAAGGGTTAAAGCATTGCGCAATATTTCATTAGTCTGCAGCCTTTTTCTCTGGAACATGTCACTTTCTTTTTTTCAACATAGCCACGTTTAACACGAGCATAATATATATAGTGAGTTCACAGCTTTAGTGTGTAAGATGTTTTAAGTAGTTGCTTTGTATTAATGACTGATGGTAGTTTTGCATAGGGGCAGATATTACCAATGATGTAGTGAATATGACACTGACAGTCACGGAAACCAATTTTTGCCAAAGTGCATTCTCCATTTTTCATCATAAAGAGAGTGGTTGTTTTTTACATTTCTTCAAGTCTTCCACTCTTCCACATCTTCTATTTCTGAACACCGATTCAAGCTCTACAGCGCTTCATATTTTTCTCCATTGTAATTTTGAGAGCAAATGAGGCCTTCAGTTTTAGGTCGGTGACATTGTAATTACTGGCACAAGCCTCCTTCAAACAAAAACTACATTATAGTTTAGATACTAAAAAGTCTTTCTGACTCTCTGTAGATGAAATTTTCCATTGTAGAAAGCATAGGCTTCATCCTGGCTCATCTTGACTAATTTAACCACAGGTCAGAGTACTGGCTTACTGAAACACATCTAATCAGTGTGGATGTCATGTAATTGTGTTTCTTTCTCTGTCGCTCCACTTTTAGCTAATGATGCTGGCTGGCCAACCATGGGCAAACCCAGTGCTTCTCTGAAGCCCCCGGATTTAAAGGAACCTGGTTCAGATACGCTCATCAAGACTGGCTCCTCTGCCAGCATTCCCGCAGACAAGGTCATCCACCGGCATCTCACACATTCAAACACACACTCCTCCTCTCGTTCCAACTCTCGGCTTGACAGTCCCTCTAGCACTTGTTAATTGAATGTCGTTTCAGAGAGACCATTTCAGGCTTGGCTTCCTGAATCTGGATCTATTTGAATTCTATATTAGGTCTCTGTTGTTTGTGACATGGGTTTGCTTACAGTGCTACTACTTACTTAAAACCAAACTCTGTTTGTGTGTGTGAGTTTGTATGTCCATTGGGGTAAATGCTTTTGCATATCTGTCCTTGTAGATTCAAGACACTTCTAAGACAGGCTCAGGTCCACCTCTCTCTAAGCCCCAGCCTCCTCCATACGGTGCCCACACAAGTTCCCATCCCAGCGTCAGCACCCTGTCTTCAGCCAACTCTGGTTCCACCAGCTCTCTGGACCGCCGTAAAGATGTCCCACTCCGACCTGTACCTTCCCTACCCACCAACCCCCCGAATCCTCCCACCCAGCCCCCGGCCTGGCCACGGGTGCCTCCCTCCACAGGCTCATCCTCCCAACAAATCCAGCAACGCATTTCCGTGCCTCCCAGTCCCACCTTTCAACCCAGCTCGCCTCTCTTCCCCCCTGGAGAGAGACCCGATCCCCCTCTGGCTGTGGCCGTGCGCCCCTTCATCCCAGATAAGGGTTCACGGCCACAGTCTCCCCGGAAAGGCCCGCCCACTATGAACTCCAGCTCCATCTACCACATGTACCTACAGCAGGCAGCACCCAAGAACTACCCACTGGGCAACAAGCCTGCCGTCAAAGCAGGTAACACACCAGTGTTAGAACCTCTTACCACACTGGGCTAGATACAATGTCAGTGGCAACTAGAGTAGAAAACTATACAGGAGAAGTATTTCTTTTTAGAAGTTAAAATTTGTCCTGGGTATAAATTTATACTAATTTGATATGTATTTAAAGGTATTTATGCAGATGTACTGGGTCTTTCTCTAAGGATGGACATTTTTATCTTAAATGTGATGTTTCTCTTAGTTTTACAAATGTCAAAAAATGGACAGTTATATTTTGTAAAAACTTTTTTTTTTGGATAGCGTTAAATGTGTTTTGCTTTCTTTGCGTGTCATATTATATGTCTATATGCTAACTAAGTATTCTTACCACTAGTGTATGGTAAGCCAGTATTACCATCTAGCTCCACGCCACCCTCTCCTTTACCCACTCCTCACATGGGGCCCTTCCCTGGACTCCTGGTCTCTGGAGGAGACGGGGTGGATGGTGATGGAGACCTAGAGATCCAGATGTCTGGTATTCCGGATGCCCCTCCGCCCAGCGTGGAGCACATCCCACGTCCTCTCAGTCCCACCAAACTCACCCCAATGGTCCATTCGCCAATGCGTTACCAAAGCGACGCCGATCTGGAGGCACTGCGGAAGAAACTTGCCAATGCGCCGCGGCCACTCAAGAAACGCAGCTCCATCACGGAACCGGAGGGACCCAGCGGACCCAACATCCAGAAACTTCTCTACCAGCGCTTCAACACGCTGGCCGGGGGCATGGAGGGAACGGGTGAAGGAGTAGTGGGTACTCCATTCTACCAGCCGACCTTGGCACCGGGCGAGGGACTCGCTGATGCAGACAACGGAAACCCACCCTCCGAGACGGCCTCCGTGCCCTCTGCTACCACCGTTGCCGAGGGAACGGCCTCCGACCCCCTTCCACAAAGCGACGCTAACGATAACCAGCCACCACAGCCTCATTCTGAGACCCCTCCTGAATCCGACCAATCGCAGGATGACAACAACAACAACAACCCGGCCGGATCCTCTGCCACGTTACCCAGCCCTGTGCACGAGGTCTGCACACCTGAGGAGACAGGAACATCACCCTCTCAGCCAACGGTGGGTTGTCATGCCTGTGGGCAGCCGTGGTGACCAGACGGTTGCCGGTTTGATTCCCAGGCCCAACATCCATGGCTGTGTGCCCTTGAGCAAGGCACTTAACCCTAATGCTCCTGCGTCTGTTGTGTGTTCACTACTGGTGTGTTGGATGGGTTAAATGCAGAGACAAATTCACTGTTCACAGTGTGTGTGTGCAATTGTGGAGACTTAACTTAACATACCTAGACACACCACCCATCAACTGAATAACCGAACCTCCACAGTACAGTAGCATTGAATGTTCAGGTGTCTAATTTTAATGTGCCATCTTGTCTGACAGGAGAAGCGCACAAACCTGAAGAAGCCCAACTCTGAGAGAACGGGTCACGGACTTCGGGTCAAATTCAACCCTCTGGCTCTCCTGCTGGATGCCTCATTGGAGGGAGAGTTTGACCTGGTGCAGAGAATTATCTATGAGGTAAAAAAAAATATCCAGTCAGTCAACACACGCTCACACATGCAAAAGCACCAGTAGTCATTCTATATAATCCTGTTACAAGAGCTTGCAAAAATATATAGGGTAGTTTCTTAACAAAGTGGTAACTGCTCTGTTCAGGTGGACAACCCCAGCACCCCCAACGATGAGGGCATCACTCCCCTACACAACGCAGTGTGTGCTGGACACCACCACATTGTCAAGTTCCTTCTCGACTTCGGTGTCAACGTCAATGCTGCAGACAGTGACGGCTGGTGAGGACAGTTTAGATTTTTATGTCCAAGCTCTCCTGTTTGGATACCAACACGCAGCTTGGTGGAATGAATTTCAGTCATGCTTCATTCACTGTTAAATAAGCATTTAAAAGTCTTTGGAGAGAGCTTGCTGAATAAACCCATATGCTTTCTGTTTTGTCTCCGGAGAAAAGCGTTTGAAATATTTCAGTCATTCAGTCATCAATATTTTACTATAGCTGTGAGGGAAAAAAACATTTAGTTTGCATGTTTCTATAAATCTGAGGTAAAACATTACATTAAGAAGATGTAAGAAAAAACACAACCAGTGAAATTGATGGTGGTGTTTGTGCTGATTACTCTTTGTGTGTGTGTGTGTGTGTGTGTGTGTGTGTTTATGCGCAGGACGCCGTTGCATTGCGCTGCATCCTGTAACAGTGTTCACCTGTGTAAGCTGCTGGTGGAGTCTGGGGCAGCCATCTTTGCCACCACCATCAGTGACGTAGAAACGGCGGCGGACAAATGTGAGGAGATGGAGGAGGGATATATCCAGTGTTCTCAGTTCCTATATGGTGAGAGCCAAACCTCTGTCTGTCTGACTAGTCCTTCAGACCACTTTAGATGACCTTTGTGTTGTTTTCTGTTTTGGATTTACACCCTCAGTTTTTCTCTCTTTCTCTCTGTCTCTCTGTGCAGGGGTTCAGGAGAAAATGGGAGTGATGAACAAAGGTGCAGTGTTTGCTTTGTGGGATTTTGAAGCTCAGAGTGCAGATGAGTTGTCTTTTCAAGAGGGCGATGCCATCACCATCCTGCGTCGTAAAGATGACACAGAGACAGAGTGGTGGTGGGCCAGACTCAATGACAAGGAAGGTTACGTCCCACGCAACCTCCTCGGGGTGAGTCACCAGCAGCGATACTCAATACTCGATACACGATGCATGATATGTGATACACAATATCCATCCACAGCCTTCCTTTTGTCACGACTGATCTATTATCAAGTCTGTTCCTGAGCATCAATAGTTACATAACTGCTTTATTCCTCAGTCAGTTCCCATGTGACCCACTCCTCTGAGTATTTTAAATCTCGACCAATCACATTAGTCTTCTTACTCTGTTTGCTCCAATGATTTTATCTGCAATTTGGATCAAAAGGAACATCATAATCCTTAAAGAAATGTAATGTGTCATTGTCATGCGGCAATAAAATGGTTCACACCGCTAGACCATATAGGAATGGACTGAAAGAAACTATAAGATGTAATGTAATGTGTATCATGTATTGTAATAGGTTAAGACATAAATCGTTTTTTGGTATGTTTTTGGTGTGTTGTGTGCAGGCTGTTGGGCAGTTGTGTTAAAATGTTGGGTCTGTCTGTGTGTGTCCATCTGCAGCTGTATCCCAGGATAAAGCCGAGGCAGAGGTCCCTGGCGTAGCCCACACAGTCTGTCTCTGCCTCTCTCCTGGGTTAACAACTGGACTGCTATTTGATGGGGGAGGTTTCTGGCCCCCCCCCCCGCCCTCCTTCCCTTTGGGTTACAACTCCTCTGGAGGACTGAAGCTGCTAAACCCTGAATCCTCACTGGAGGAACAATCAACACGAATCCACACACTCCTTCACACACATACATACACACACACACACACACACACACACACACACACACACACACACATACACACACACACACATACATACACACAAAAAGAAGCAGATCAAGGAACCCTGAGTGTCTAGATCAGCTTTCCACCCAAACCACCCCACCTCCTGGAGTCTACCTGCTCCTGCACCCTAACACTCTGACCTCATCTCTACCCTGGGTCACGCGCAGAACTGGAGCACACACCTCTCCATAGAGATCAAAGCACTAACTGCTCAGAGTTGAACAATTTTCTTCATTTGGTTTTGCTGTTTTTTCCTTTTGTTTTTTTGTTTTTGTTTTGTATTGAGGAAATATACCTTGTGCTCCAGGCTGGTTCAGTCTGTTTTGCTGGTGTGTGCATTTCCTTCAGAGCTGTCGATCAAAGAGGGACTTCTGATGCTGTGAACAGTCAGTCCACAAACCTCTAAGCTTCTTATGTATGTATAAATTAATTAAGAACAGAGAGAGAATATGTATGTGGCATTCGCTGGAAGGGATTTCTCACATGCTGTATCCTCAAATGAGGAAATTTGAGGGAATATGAGTGAACGTGTGGAAGTTTCTGGATCAGGGGTAGAGAACCTTTCTACTTTGGAGCTGGTGTGTGTGTAGGTTGTGATTGCAGACATAATAGGACACATTTGATTCAGCTTGTCATGAGTAGAGGTAAGCAGCTGATTGGCTGAACCAGGAGTATTAATTTGATGGCACTGAAGTGTCCATGCACGCCACTTCATGGAAGGATGGTTGACCTCTATTTCAGAACAGACATAAGCGTGAGATTACAAATATATGGTATGCGTAGAATAAATTTATTACAGAGTCCCGATATGTTTGCTTCAAAGGATATGCTTATAAGAGAGGACTGGGACTGGTATGTGTGTTTGGTGTGTGTGTGTGTAGAATGGATATTGAGTGTTTGAGTGAGTTAATGTGTATGCTTTTTCTACAGGGGCAAATGTATTATGAGTTATATGGTGTGTATGTAGCATGTGTGAAAGAGAGAAAAAGAGTGATGAAAATAGATGATGTCTAATAACTTGTGGACGGAGAGCGAGAGAGACAGAGAAATACACAAACATGTCTAAAGCAGAAGCCAAACTAGTATCTCTGACCAGTTTATAGTGACTCAGAAAAGGCAAGTGTGAACACTACTGTCAGATGCATTTGAGACAACACTGCGTCAACAGGTCAAGGTGGGTGCAAAAACAGCACTTGGGTTAACACAAGAAAATGCCACTGAAGTCTTACACTAGCAGATGAAAAAAGGTCTGTCTTTTAAAAAATAAAAAAGCATATTTACAATTTTTTTTAAATTTTACACTACGTTCTGCTTCTTCTAATGTTGCATCTCATCAGGTGAGCTCAGTTCCCCATACCTGTCATAATTCCGACGAGCTGACGTTTTTACCCTGCCTCTCAGGCAGCAAAGAGCTTTACTGTGGTTTTACCATGTACATACAGTGAGAGAAGAGCTTTGATTCAATGCTGTAAGATAGAAACTGCCCTGGTGTGATTTGCTGTATGGTGTAAGGATACAGTGAGTCACACACCCTGTTCTCTAAATGTGCACAATAAAAAGAACATGTCCCGGCATGATACAGTGTCACTTGCCTTCTTTTTTCTGTTTGTCTTCGTCTTCAGTCTTTTTCGTTGTGTCCACTGTTTCTGGTATGGTCTTACATTGACATACCTCACTAACAGAGCTCCGTCAGGTATGTCAGTGATGTGCAAGATTAAAGATACACAGGCCTCTGGAGCCATATGGAAGTAGCTGAGAGGCAATGTTCACATACATATATCGGTATACATATAAGTGTGCAATGTTTTGTGTTGTGTTTCATAATAGGCCCAACATTGTGTATGCAAGTATACAGGCAGTTTAGCTTCACTATGGAGTTTTAGCCACTATCCCGTTCTCCACTGTGGAAAGAGTAGAGAATTAAACCAGCGGAGGTCTACTACATTTTTCTGATTAGCCACTTACTGCTATGAATAATTCATGTATTTTGTACATGCTGTTCCCCGGGAAGTAGATGTTTGTCACACAGTAATAACTTTGACCTCAAGATGGACCTCATTTCTTTTTATAAATTCAGCTGAAAGGATGAGTGGTAAAATCGTAAGCCATTTGAGAATAATACAGGGAAATGCAGGATAAAAGCTAAATGCACATAACAAGCTTTATTGGGTATCATTTTACAATGTCTTAGCTGTGGTTTATGATGCGTTTGTATCTCTGGACTTGCTAACTGCATGATACGATACAAATAGTAGCTATTTACAAGCCCAGGGATAATAATTCAGTTTTTCCTCGGTCTTAAGATGACCTGCTTTTTAAACTATAGTGGAAGACCCAGGCTTTGTGAATGCTATACTTCCTAGCTCAGCAGTCTGAAGAATGACCACTGGAGGGCAGCACAGCATTTCTGAATGTCAGAGTGGTCCTCTACTGATATCTAACCCACCTCAAGACCTTTGTTACAATCTCAACGGGTTTTTCTGTTCCTTTGTAAAAGTGATCGTTCTAAAAGTGTATTTGTGGATATAATTCCCAAGCGTGCATGTGTTAAATCAGTGGCTTGTATTTTTTGTTGTTTTAAATCTTTGTATTTTTGGTACAGTTGTATCTCTTTTCACTGTAACTCAATTAGAAACTTTTGTAAAACCTGTTTCCAAACAACTATCCCATATTTTACTAGAGATAAAGGGTGAAAGTAACAGTTTATAGCTGCACAGTGATGCAAATAAGGTAGGGGGGCACCACTCCACACAAAACCCAAACTTGTTGGAACCTGGAACATTTCTTCTCCTGACTGAACCCATTTTTAGGGCTTCACCAGCCTGAAGAAATTGTGTTACACTAAAATCTGCCTTCGTAACATGTATGTTTGAAGACTATACCTTCAGTGAGACGCTGTCCAAAGGATGGTGATAGTAACATCACTCTCCTCCTATTGAACAGAGCACTAGCATTTCTGACTGTCCTGTTTGATCATTTCTGTGTCATTTGAGTGTTAAGACCAGATTTGAGGCCAACAAAATTTACCTTTAAGGTCACTCTGCAAGGTCAAATGAAAGAAATGTGTAAAAGTCACAGGCCTCGTAAATCAGCATCATTTGAGTATTTTCAAATGCAAAGAACCTACTTGATGTACATTTGTCATTAAAGATTCAGCATACATGTATGAACCCACTTATTAGACTGACCTGGTGATTGGTGAAAGTCATTTGAATATTCATTATCATTTCCTCGTAAAATGTTATTACGTGGTGCAACTAAAAATGGAATGACACCACAAGTAACTCCATGGGCCAAAGAGACTTTATTTCAGATGTTAAGATCCATCCTCAACACTGCAAGATGTTTGAGATACAAAATCCTTCATCAGACTGATGGAAGACTCGTCTACCTTTAGTGCCACTAACGATTGGGCCGAGTGTATTCCTTTCATGTAGTTAAGATTATTGGTTTTTGAGGTGGGGGAGGGGTCTGGTGGAGGGATACTGGGGGAGGAGGTGGTCAGTTAAGTCAGGGAGGAGGTCGCGAACAGAGTTCACTTCTGGTCGGGCATGAGGTCGTCAATCGACTCGCCGGCCTCCAGGCGTTTCTCCATTTCGATAAGAAGTTTCACGCCATCTACCACCATCTGAACCAGCTCCACCTCGGAGAAGCCCAGGCGGTCTGCATTAGAGATGTCAAACACACCACCCACCGCGGCGGTGTCTACTCCACCTGTTCAAGTTAGAAGAGAGAGGGCGAGTCAATACAACAACCATGGCGAAGAGCCTTGGAAAACTGGTAAAAGATGCCAAATTCCCTTAACTGCCCTAAAACACACATTCACATTGGATTTTGAGGGTTTGATTTTGTGAATCACGGTGCATTTTACCTGTTCCACGCTTCTGGAGCCTCAGCCTCTTCAGGATCTCACCAAACTTCTCATGTTTGCTGACGTTTGGCAGTTTAACATGGACACCACCACGTAGCCCTGTGCCCAGGTTGGAGGGACAGGTGAGAACATAACCCAGGTGCTCGTTCCACATGAATTCATGACCCCTCTCTTTGAACAAAGCCTCAATCTGAGAAAAAGAGAGAGAAAAAAAAAAGGGACAAAACCAATTAATCCACTTATATACAAGAATCTCATCTCTTTTGCTTGCTAGTTCTCCAATGCATTTAAAATGGAGATTTTAGATTTGAAAATGTGTTCAGTCCAAGGGTAGGTTACTGCAAAGCAGGATTTCTCAGATAGCTGGACACCATTTAGCTACAAGTCAAAACTACTTAATAAAAAAAAAAAAAAAGGAATACTGCTTTGATGGCCTTTGCTGTTTAGCTAACTGTAAACTGAGAATGACCTACTCAGTACAGCTCTCTGGATTGACTGTGCTACACACCTTTGTCAGGCCTGTGCAGAAGCGAGTGAAGACTTCCCTCATATTGCCACCTTTCTGCATGGAGATAACACGGAGGTGATCCTCCTCATTCACCCACACTAGGAATGTCTTGTCGTCATTATGCCTAAC
This sequence comes from Chanos chanos, assembly GCF_902362185.1. Taxonomy (NCBI): domain Eukaryota; kingdom Metazoa; phylum Chordata; class Actinopteri; order Gonorynchiformes; family Chanidae; genus Chanos; species Chanos chanos. The sequence goes on along the minus strand of NC_044498.1, from coordinate 19,631,512 downwards.
GTGGAAAAGAAAACACAAAACCACATGATAAAACTGATCTTTATCATCACTCCCAATCACAACTGACCATGTTTAAGAGGAAAAGGGGCATTTTCTTCCTCACCAGATCCCTCTGGCATCAGGCCAATCACGAGCCATACCAGATGCCAACAGCAGTGGGGACACAGGCTTGTCAAACAGGAAGTGATCATCAATCAGCTGCTGTTGCTCTTCCTCAGTCATATTCTTCAAGGCATAATATTTCCCTTTAAATTCACCATCCAGAACATTCAAACCTGGAGACACAAAAGCACCACATGGCCTCAATCCTTATTCATGGCTGCATAACAAATTCTTAGGGTTTTTATTTAAATTTCAGTGTTTGCCAAGAGAGACACCATTAAGTCTTCCATCCTCCATCCTGTACTACTTTGATATTCAAAACAAGCAAGTCTGTCAATGTGGTAACGTTTATTGTTATTCAGATTAAGTGTGCTGGCAGTCTGAGTTATTTATTATTTATTTACTCTCAATAGACAGGTTCTCAATGGCACGTCTCTCCCCGCGGCTGCAGTGAGGTGGTAGACAGAAGCCGCGGATGCTCCTGCCAGTTCGCACTCTGGAGCTCAGAACGTAGTTGGGGTCAAGGTCATCTCCACCCTATTGGAAAACATCAGGGGTAAAGCACAGGAATCTTGTAGTTCTATTCAAACAAGAGGACCTAATGCAATGCTGTAATGAACAGGGTTGGTTTAAGCGTAGAGTGAGGGTATACCTGAAGGTTTTCTGGGTTCAGGTCAGTCTTGTGTTTGTCTGTGGGCTTGTATCCACCATGGCGGTCTTCAATTACAGGGTCTAGAAGGTCCTTGAACACATCATATGTCTCCTCATCTCCAGCAACGCAGCCGACGGTCATAATGAATGGGTGACCTGAAACAGAGACGAGAGAGTGACCGTGGTAAGGCCAAGCCTTGGCCGTAAGACGTTTGGGAGGGGGACGGATATGTGGGAATGTAAAAACCACGATGGCAGAATCCAGTGCATTATGATTTTCAACTCCCGTCGATGACGCCATCAAAAACCTACCGGGCCTAATCGCTCGCTGATAACTCTTGATTTTATCATAAGTTAAGGTGACCAGCGTGAGGTTGTTGTCTAAGGCAGTAAAGTGGTTAACTTTACAGCTGGCACTGGCTCCATCTAATCACATGCTGGATTGTAATTCAAAGCCCTGCCTCAGTTACAGAAATCTCTGCCTTGTTCACTTAAAGGCATGGAATTAAAACTAGCCACTGGGGTTCACAATACTAAATAATGAATCCCATTCAAAAGCCAAAGTCCAAGTATGTAAGTTTATCACTGGAAATGTTCTGCATGGCATGGAGAGTGTAAAACTTGATGGAATTGAGTGAATACAGTACATTTGTACATTGCTATATTATTTCTGTGAGTAGCCGTGCACTTTATATATAGAAAAGCCTTCTGAATTGAGGGGAGGTTCTTCCAAATGTTTTAAAAAAGGGGGAGGTCTCCACAGGAGGTTTGGTTGACGTTATGACTGAAATTACGCACTAAGCCAAACTAACTGAACAACCTCAAGTGAGCTTTGAGACGACAGAACAAATGGCTTGATAAACAAAGACCAATAAGGAGCTTTACCTGGGTTATCAACCCCAGTTTGAATTACGTCATCCAAGGTAAATCCACTGGGCGTTTGTTTGTCCCGCAGGGCTGCATACATCTCAGGAGTCAACACTTTAGCCATATGATTATTATGCTTGGTGAGGTCCGGGTACTCCTGCTCCGCGGAGTAGTTCATCTTCAGCAGGTTGTGGGTGTTACCGAAAGGCATGATTGTTTTCACCTGAAGCAAAAATAAGAATCAGAAACGTGTTTGTTAGGAATGCCTGACAAAACTAGTTAAATCCTGTTTGGAACACAAGGACAAAGACCCATAGCCGTATTAATCGTGACGTAACGGTATTAAAGCGAACATTTTATGCAATGAGCAAGTGACTGGAATTTGTCTGAAATTATTCCCTGAAATAAAGCAGTATAATCGAATCTCAATACAAACGTCATCAGAAACATCGTAAGTTGATTGATCGTGTCCTTGCTGACATCTCTAAATGGCAGATGCAATCGAATGATGCAAATATGATGGAATGTTTCGAAAAGGTAAAATACGTCCAGTGTAAAATCAAAAGGTATGTAAAGTAAAAGACGCATAAAGACTTTCACAGCTAAAAGTGTGCAAAAATGGTTTCACATTTGCGCGTTTTAGCGCACATATCCGTAATACGCAGTATCCTACAAAACACATCCTTAGACCTTGCAGAAAAATGAGAGTCCGCAAGGTCGTTGTTGAGGGTGAAGAGACACCCTCTATTCTCTTTGAACGCACAGCATTTTTAACAATGAACGATATCAGGCCGTTTCAAATGCCCAATATTGCTCAGTAAAACCATAAACTGATATGTCGAATATAATCTGTAGCATTTTCCCAGCAGGAAAAATAGACTTTTAAATGTCAAGGCTTTGTTCCACATCTTAAAGCATACAGCATTTGGTCATATACGGCATCATTCCGTATCACTTTTCATGGTTAAATTTCTAATGTGTCAGATTTAATCATACCATTTTGCAATACATGCATATGTTTGTCTTACCTTAGACTTCTTTTCGTTGGAAAAGACAAAATCCTTTTTTTAGTCCACAGACGAACACACCAACGTTAGTAATGGTGTCCAGAATTAAGCGGCTTTCCGTGGTTTTTATATACCAGAAGAGCTCTTTTTTGATTGGGTGCTATTTGAGTCCATTCATTCTATTGGAGAAGGAGCCTGGATCGCGAAGCCCCATAGCATCCTGCGAATGCACACATTATTTTTCTCATTTGACAGCCCTCTTCAATGTGATTGACAACAAACGTGAATTGTATGTAATTCGACGCTTGCTTGTACCGTACTTAAACAACACACCGATTATTTTCAACGAACAATTAGTTAAATTCGCTCGCTACTTGCTCCGATTAGTGACTTGTAAAAGTGCTTATACCGTAAAATAAGCATCTATGTAAGTACGCGAGGGCATTTTAGCTGTTATTTGAGCTGTCTGGTGAAACTACAATGCATATGAATAACTACGTTGGAAGTCATATTTGGCGAAGAAATGGGCATTTTTCAGCGATCAATAAGATTTACCATTGTAGAAACGTAATCGTCGTTAATGATGATCTGACATGTTATTGTGGTACTTCAGAGTTGTATAGTAACGCAAAGTTTTATATAATGGTCCATAGGCACAGATGATAATTTTACATTTGTACTGTTTTGAAAGAAGATTCTCAGTGAGACCTACGCTGATGGTTTCACTTTGGCCGCTAAAATCAAAGTCATACCACGAACACGTAGTGGTCACCACAAGAATACGTTAGAGCTGTCCTTTACTCTGATTGCCACAAATGTTAATGTCAAACGCCTATGTGCCCAGACTAGTTCAGTTTTGCTCCGTCACCCTACTGCGCCCCAGACCCAAAATATAATGGACACAGATAATACTGAGCGGATGAATAATCCACGACCGATGTTTACGTGTATGTCTAGCTGAACAAAGAATATGCTTGTTGAACAGAACTGGGTATATTAGCCTTCAGCCAAGTGACTGGCTTATTTTAGTACCTAGTTATGTTTGCATGGTCCTCAACAAGATTGCTCCGTGAGGCTGGAAATGTATTCCACAATTTCCTCCTCCACGGAAATGGCTTTCCCTGATTTATTCAAACATATTTTAACTTATGCAGTGGTGGTTATCTCTGAACAAATTAAACGGCAAATGACTTTGTTTGTCTCCGAACAAAGTCATTTGTGGCATTCAGCCCCACGGATAGCACATCCCATTTTTTCTGTAATTCATGAAAATTGTTTTTACCCTATAAACTCACAGCATGCTTTAATTCTCTGGCTGTAAGCCTGAATGTTCATCTCTGGAGAAAACTCAGGAGTAAAGGTCAAAGATGGTTTAGGATCTTGCTCTATAGACTGCACCCGGTCACCTAAGATGGCTTTGTATTGTTTCACTATACTGTAATTCCACCTTGCAGGTTAGCAATCAGACCAAATGTCTCCTCTTTGATGACCGTCTGTATCATAACAGATAGCAATCATAGTGGGTTGAAGGCTTCCTTTGGCTTTCTCCTGACATAAACCCATCCAGTTATGGGAAAAAGAGTAAATGATAAACCTACAAACCATATTACCTTTTTTCCACCACTCAGAAATCCAAGTTTTGTATTCAGTCTATGAGACTGTGCACCACTGCACTCTGGTCTTGGCTGTAAACAGTGTCCAGTAGACTGCTCCAGCTTTAAGATGAGCTTTTTTAAGACTCGTTATGTACAGTGTTTTGTTCACACGGGGTCACAGAGGCATAGATTGAGTTTTGCTCAATCTATGGCCCTTTTGTTGTCTTTTTTATGGCCCTTTTGTTGAGATTTGTAATCTTCAGAATCTGTCCTGTTAAGTGTTCATCCATTCCTCCTGTTTGCTAAAACTAGCAATTACTGTTCCTCTTGCCCCATGCAGTTTTTTCTTGGTTGACATATGTCAACATAATTTTGGACATTATTTGCCTTGAACCTTTACGTCATCTTCCAAGTTGTGTGTCGGATGCACCTGCTGAATAAACCTCTTATCAGGTGAATTGAGGGAAAAGAAATGTGCAAGACATTGACGTCTGAATTGGAGTTCTGAGGTTATTACTGATTGGAAAATAACTGTCCTCTGTTTATCTCAGTGTATAGTTTATGCATTCACCTCAGAGTAAACTCTTATGCAAATCACTTATCATTCTGTAACTGTTATGTATTGCTGTCCAGTGAACTGTACACTGCCCTGCATTAATGATATCAAGTTAAACTGGTGATTTTCTGCACATTTCTATTGAGGACTGCTGATTTTTATGGTATGTTTAACCAGTTAACCCGTTAGGGGAATGTATGGAGTGTTTGTGCGTCCACACTGTGATAAAAATAAATCAAAATTCATACTTGGATATGGACAAAATGAGTACACTGAGTCAGATTTGCTCTCATATGTTAACTGTGTTTAACCTGTTAGCCCTACATGAGAATATGTTTGCTCAATAATCCCCTTTTGCGTAGTGTAGTCAGTCAGTGTTTGTCTGTGAAGGGAAGGAGAATGTGTGGCGTTCTCTGGTGACTTTGCATTTTAAGCTGCAGACTCTGAATTATTCACGAGCTGAAGTGTATGTCTGGTGGGAGGTCTCGCATGCATGTGTGTGTATGTGTGTGTGTGTGTGTGTGTGTGTGTCTGTGGAGGAGGTAATTTGAGAGCTGAGGTGGTTTGTTAATTTCTTACAGCAATATTGACACAGTGCTTACCTTAGGCATTGCTTTTGCCACAGCCTTGCACCTTGTCTTTTTACACACACACACACACACACACACACACATGCACGCACGCACACACACCATTTTAATATTCCTTACCCATCAAGCAGAGCAGATATCAAAAGAGCAGATGGCTGTAGACAATACTGCTACAATCCTCAGGGCCTGGAGAACAACCAGTCATCTTAGATATTTACCATCACAACATGGATTGTAAAATATGGATAATTCCTTTCAGACAAAGGCCTTGCTGCTGTTTGACTCTCAACAACTAAACAGTTCTGTCCCTGAGTGTGCATAAAAGGGCAGCTTGGTGTACTGTGGCTAGTCACAGTCTTAACAGAGAACGATGTGGATGCGGAGAGTGGACGTCTCTTTCTTTTTAAAAGACTGCAGAGGAAGTATGCTTTTGCTCCCACAGACCCTCTGTGAATACTCATGCCAACAACATCATGGGCTACTGTAGTGACATCATACTTTGGAATACCTCTCTGTAAAAGGCAGGAATGTGACAAAAAAGATGAGTTGTTCTCAGAGTTTGACTAAAACAAAAGGAACAAACGAGCTACTGCCATTTTGAATTCCCTTACCTTTATTTCAGTGACACACAGGTTGTCCATTAAGTCTGCATATAAAGACACTTGTCCACTCACTGTGGAGCTCTCTGGTGATGGCTAATTTGCCTCTTTTTGGAATACAGTAGTCCTTATCTGGCCTTGCAGGCCCTCTTTAGAAGACCTAATATTTCAAAGGGCTCTGACAAGAGGCTAAATTAGTTCTTATCATGGAGTTTGAATAGTAGGCTAGGGTTTAATTAGTTGTCACTGAAAGCTGAGAAGAGCAGAATTCTCAAAAACACTGTGACCCCATTTTAATGGTCTTAAATAGCTCCCTTTGAAAGGAAGGTGAGAACTATACCTACATTTGGCTTATAACTTGTAGGTTTTCTGTGTGTGTGTGTGTGTGTGCGTGTGTGTGCGTGTGTGTGTATGTGTTTATGTTTGTGCATAACTCTGAGAGTGTGTCTGTGTATGTGTGGTCTTATGTGTTAATTTGGCACCAGTAACACTGATCTGAATGGACAGCATGTCTGTTCATTAATGATGTGTCACATCACCTGTCATTACAGAGACTGCCAGGACTGACAAGACTGAACAAGGGCCAACAGAAATTTCCATCAAATAAGGAAGAGTGGGAGAAAGCTCTATTCACTCCTTTCTCCATTAGCTACATCTCCAAAAGTGCTTTTTAAACCAGAGATGCTGTAGAGCCTTTGTCTATTGCTGAGCTGTGTTTTTTTGTAATAGTTTTTCTTCACATTAGGCTGAAGTGGCATTACAGGGAGAATAATGACCTCTATCTCAAATGAAATGGCCTTTGTTTGAGTACTCCAGCAGGGCTGGCAAACATACAAGCCAATAACCCAGTATCCTTCTTACATGCTCCAATCACCTGCCATATTTCCAGGAAGTAGAACGAACTGTGAACCAATGAGAGCTGTATCGTTGGACAAGGGGCAGGGCCTGATCTTTGTTCCTAGCTGCTGAGAGGAAGGGCGTTTGAAGCATCATACCTGCTGGCTCACCGCCACACAGGAGGATAAGACTGCGTTAGTGGAGAGGGAGAGCTTCCGTGTGTTATAGATTTGCATTGTGTAATCATTACAGTTGGAAACCTAAAACAAGACACCAATGAATGTACGTTCACTTAAACAGTCTTTGATCAAGCCACAAAGGTTATGTGCAATAATTAAAAAGGAAGAGAAAAAGAAGAAAAAAACAGGTATGGAAAAAGTTAAATGATCTAGTCGATATGCAGTGGAGGAGTCTAGTCTAACCTCTTGAGTGTCAGTACAACTTTTCTTTTTTCATGATAAATCAGAATTATTTAAAACTGTTAAGCCATGTAAGGGCACTTGCATGCCACCATGGCCTTTTTATCAATGTGTTGGTTGCAAAGATGAAGCAAAATCCCAAAAATACCCCTATCCTCCAAGAAGGATACCACTTAGTATGCGGTGTAATACACTATCGTAACAACAGCTCTTTGAGATTTGAGGATGACAGATGGTGGAACTGTTTAAGTCAACAGGAACAACTGAACAAACCTTTAATCTCCCAGCCACCCAGGGATGGATGTGTGAGAGCTGGGTCAGTCCAGTTATGGGCAGAATCTACTCTTTCTTTTTTCCATGCACCCTAATTAGCAGAGCAGTGGACAATAGATGGCCTTTAAATTTTAACCAAGCAAATGAATTTAGGTCAGCTGCACTCTTCATAAAGGCTTAATTATCTAGCATAATAAATCCACCACCCCTCCTCTCCCTGTGGAGAAAGGCCTTGTGAAAAAGAAACTATCCCTTCTCTAATACACAGCAGTGCCAAACAGACACTAAGCCGCTGCTCTTTCAAGGTCACACCATTTAACAGTCCAGGTAGACTGCAGCTATTTCAGGGTTACACCACCTGACAGTTTAAGTTGTTGTGCTTGACATTGCAGAACATTTTGTTATGGCTGGTGCAATTTGAGCACTATGCAGTTTCTCAGAGCTGTGATTCTTCAAGTCTAGTTCTGGGATTCACTGCATGACAGTGAGAAAAGCACTGCTTCAGGACAGGAGGGGCAGAGAGAGAGAGAGAGAGTCTGGTTTGTCTGCACAATCGTTCATAACATGGTGGGTGTCATCACTTCTCACTCTGTTTAGCAACAGGAAGGGGAGAGTTATTAGTCAGCAGCAGAGAGAGAGGGGGGGGGGTTGTTTTACTGTATTATTATGGTATGTAGTCAGCAGGAGGTGATGAGAGAGAGAGAAAGAGAGAGAGAGAGAGAGAGAGAGAGAGAGAGAGAGAGAGAGAGAGAGAGAGAGAGCACCTGCAGTTCAGTAGAGCTGTGATTGTCACCCAGCCCCCATACTGTCTGTAGCAGGTGATTTTAAGGTGGAACTAATGATAGCCCATTCTGTCTCACTGCAGTACAACCCTGTCTCCCATCACAAGCAAGGCGTGGATCTTCCTTAACAACTGTTCAGACAGTGTGAAGAGCTTCAGTCCCAGCAGAGCTTTGAAGAACAACCTGACTGAATAAGAACAGTTCTTTCCACATTTCATTTTGGATGAGCCTCTGCTGATATCCTCCCTTCTGCTTTAGTGCATGGCAAGGACGAGAATCACGCTTACCAGTCTAGTGCATGTTTGTATGTTTAGCTGTTTGTGTGAGATAAAGAGCAGAGATCCCAGCTGCAAATGCCAATGCAGCAGACTTTCAGCATTGCATAACTGCCCTCACTCTCTACTAGAGACACGCAATGGTGCATCGCATGCTGGTGTCAGGGAACTGGCAGTGCTTTATCAAAGCTTTATTGGTTTGGCTATAATAGAAATCTAAGGCCAGGTTATTTGTGCTTGTATTGAACACAAAGATTTGACAAGGTCCATTGAAAGGTTCCTTTATGAGGATCGCTATTTTTCCTTTCCCTGGCGTGCACTCGTGGGCAGTCTCGTCCAATGCTCAGCCCCTTGCCCCTCCCCCGCCGCTTTCAGGCTGGTGTCAGTCATCGTCACGTGAGCTCGCACACAGATGGCACGTTAACATGGGTCAAGTGAGTTCTAGCTTTATCACTGCTTCACAAAGCCCAGCACTGCTCCGAGCCATTCTCACCTTCGTGAGAGTCTTCCAACACTCAACGCTGTGCTATTTTTACTCTGAACACTCAGATACGTCTAAAAGCCTGGATACGAGGCCGTATCCTTGGTACTATCCGTTATGGTATACAGCCAGGAGATTTCAGTAATGTAACACACAAATGGAGCCCTAATTTGTCCATGATTCGTTTTATTCCACAGCTCTTGTGAATTGTGCCTTCAAGTTGTGCAATAATTTCATTTTAATTTGTACTTTTCAAAAGGGATTTCATTAAGGGATTATGTCTCTGACTGCTGAGTATAAATTTGCTGACACAAAAATTTCCACGGCCACTCATTTTCCCCTTACAGCACACCCACCTATAGCTCCTCTGTCCAATCAGGACTTGATCAGTGGGTGGGGCTTCTGCTGATGAGGCATCCTCCTTTTCTTACATCATCATCTCTTACATCATAACATGTGGTGCACTGAAACACTCGGCACATTAATTGTTATGCCATGAGCAGAGAAATCCGCATATTCTTACGTATGTTTTTTAGCTTCTGCAAAAGTGTTATTGCTCTGTGACTGGTTAAACTCTTTGTTACACACTCTTCATCAGACATATGTAAATAACACATGTAAACAACGAGTGAGACATGTGATGGTCTCATATGGTATTTTAGTATTCATGACATAACCTTTCTGTCTGCTTCTCAGAACCTCTCTGCTTTTCTCGTCAGTGGCTGGTCTGAACAGTGTTTTCTGTCGATCAAGACTGTTTACTGTTTGATCCATCCTTCAATTTCTCCTTGCTGTGTGGTTGCCTTCAGGCGTGTTTTTTCTTTCTTTACACGATCAGCTGTGTATTGTTGCTTTGATGGTATGTAATGGCACATGGTCATGGTTAGTTAGATCCTTGGTATAGGAGGATGTTGCAATCTGGCTGTTAAGTTCTTGGCCTTTGTTGTATGGTAACTACCACCACACGACAGAACTGGTAACTATAGCATTTACCCATAAGGATTGTCTGTTGCAAGCTTAGCTGCGCATATATTGTATGTGTTCATTATGTAAATCGTTGTGGATAAATGCATCTGCCAAATAAATGAATGTAAATGTAAATGTTGTTTGCTTTTATGAGCCTTGGAGGCTTTTGGACCTCTTTTTTGCCCCTGATTCACGCTTTCTCTCTCTCTCTCCACTATCTCTCCAACTCTCTCTCCCTCTCCACCATGTCTTAATTGATTTCTGTTCTTAAGGATGAAAATGGAGCTCCTGCATAGCCCGTGTGTCAGCATAGCTCTATCTGTCTCATCCAGGCAGAATCTTGATAGGCCGGCTGCAGAAAAAGCCCGCCCCTCCCCTGCTCGTTTCCTCCCCTCAGCTCCTTCTTAACTTCATTCAGCTTCGGCTCATTTGCATATGAACACCACAGACGCTGTATTAATGAAACATTGTCTCTATTGTTACCATGAGAACAAAAGAAACGATGATGTCATTCACCCACCGACACAAACCAAGCCTCAACCCTCCCCTGCCCCCCGCCACGCTGAATGAATGTACACCTCAGGTTCGTCTCGAAATGCTCTTCTGAAAAAGCATGGCCTGGCTGCTCCCGTGCTGTCTCAGTACCCAGTCTGATTCAGCAGCCACAGCGTGTAGGCACAGAATGCTCTCAGCCCGCTGTGGAATAAAACCCCACTTCAAGTGTGTGGAGCGTGCAGAACAAAGCATGTTTAATGGCCTCTGGACATGACACATACACAGATTCGTGTGTTTACGACAAGAACACGTTCAGCTCACTTTCCGATTGTTCCTAATAATAAACAAATGTCTTATTTTTTTTTTTTATCTCATGTCTTCTTTATTTGAAAAGTATTGGTGTGATGTTTACTGCAAGTAGAGAAATATCTTATCGTAAAATTTTAGTATTCTAGCCCTTGATTGTCTTTCATTTGATTTTAGCATAGGTGTATTTACATATACAAGAGTGTCAAAGTTGACCAAGTCAGAAAAATAGTGGATGATGTTTTTTATGATCCACTAGTTTTGATATTGGGAGTTTTGCATGAGTCATTCTATAATTTGGGGCACATATCACATCCACAAAAAAGTGCAAAAACAAGGTTCTTTCTCAATAGAACAATAATTCAAGTTAGTAAATTCCTTCAGTGTAACATATCCGCTAGTTGCAAAGCTTAAACATTAACAATTTTTTTTAAGGGAAAGGATGTGCATTATTACTATTTATTATTACTATTATTTATTATTCATTACTACTGTTGTTTATTTATTACTATTTAAAACAATTGGATTTTTAAAAAATATGTTGAGGTAGAAAGGGAAAGTGTGTCCATATGAGTAATGTGTGTTGTGACATATGTAGACTGATAATGATAATGATTTGATAATGATGACTGATGATGTAGACTACTGCGTAACTTAGTTGACAGGTAACATCGTTGACAGTTTCCTTATTTTGACCCATAATTTCAATGGTAGGCTTTGCCTGGCTGTCCATATGTCATTTTCATCAAATTTGAACATATAATTGAATTAAAATCACTAAAAAATTGTAAACCATAACAATGTATGTAACCTAGTTAATGGTCAATTAGTATAGTCATTGACAATGTGCTATTATAGATAAAATATTGAAAAAAATGAGAGGACAGTCACCACAGTGTGTTCAACATGTCCTCCACAGAGGAAAATCATCATGTGATGCTGGCCACATGGTAATGGGACAAACAATTTTTGAGTTGCAAGGGGGAGTACTGGCAGTAACATAGTTGACAGAGCTTTTGCAGACATTTCTTTAGTATGTAGACTCTTGAAGTAAATAAAAAATAGTAGTTGTTGACTTTAATGACTTTTATTCATTATTCTGAAACTGAGACACCCTTAGCTGAAAAACAGACGTAGCAAAAACTGTCAGTTTAGGGCAGCACATGGCCTAGAGGTTAGAGAATCGGGCTTTTGACGGAAGGGTCGCCGGTTCGATTCCCAGAATAGGTAGGCAACATCCACAGCTGAGGTGCCCTTCATCAAGGCACCTAATCCTCAACTGCTCCCTGGGTGCAGGTTTGCTGCCCACTGCTCCTGTGCTTGGGGTGTGTGTGTAAGAATGGGTTAAATGCAGAGGATAAATTCACTGTTCAGTGTGTATGTGTATGTGTTCAATCACAGGACTATTCTGTTTTATCATGACAAATTTCAAACTAAATGAAGCACATAATGTTTGTGTGATATTATAACATGCTTTCCATTAATAGGTAAAATATGATACATTTGAATAAAATGGTATAAATATAATTATCATCACCGGACATGGAATGTACCCCAAATTATAGAATGACTCACATGCTAGTACTGTAAACAAAATTTACCATTCTTCTGAAATAAAATAAAATAAATTTTCCCTTAACTTTGTTTAAGGGAAATGTTACTGTGTTCACTCATCAAGGACAGGCATTAAGGACTGACACAGTGAACCTTGTCTTGAGCATTCTAATTAACACAAAATATGTCTACTGCATTGAGGTTTGAGCTGTTTACTGGCCCTTGCAATGCTGTCAGGTTTCCTAAGTGAGATAGGTTGTGTAAAATTGGACACTATGTAATTGTCACCACAGATATGGAGCTCACAGAATTACATCATCAGCACTTACAGATCAGTACACTTTAATCTGATAATAGTTGAAAAATGCAACCCCATCAGCGACCTTGGGACACCCAGTCAAAGGCGGTATGCGTGCGCACACATGCGTGTGTGTGTGTGTATGTGTGTGTGTGTGTGTTTTGATGAGGTGAGAGCTGCTGAGGGGGAGATGTGGGAAGGCAGGATTTGTCACTGTAAAGAGGAGCTGAAGCTGGGCTGATTATCCACTTGGTACACTCTGAAGAGCAGACACACACAGGGCGCTGGGAGTGTCTGGTGGGCTGAAGTGCTGTTCTTTTGTTTAAGAGGGAAAGCTACCTTTCTCCAAGACACTCTACTGAGAGCCTGAGCTGTTCCCTCTGAAGACCACTTTGAAGCCCTGCTTCCTGTGACTCAAGAACAGCGGGGGTGGTCTCTGCCAAGTAATGTCATATTCATATGAGGAGGCATAGATTAATTAACGAGTGTTATGAAATAGCTTAGACCTGCTGGCCCCTGTATACATCTACATATAATTAAGGTTATACTGAAAGTCACAGAAAGACCGGAGCACAAAACGGCCCCAAGGATGTTCAGACACCTTTCCTCTCTCCTCATGTAAGCTTTTTTCACTCTAATGCAGAGAATACTGATCTTCAGGAGCATTACGTAATCAAGCTAAATGCCAGCATCAGTCATCTCTCCACTCCACTGTTCTCAGTGGCTCCTTTTTTATACAGCTAAGGGTAATATTAGAAGCCTACTCTTATACTATTACCATTGATCACAAACTTGATAATGTTATCTATTTGAATACAGGAGGAGATCCAATGCAGTTTGAACTAATTATTGGTGTTCAAACATTATGTTTTGTTTTTGTACTCTAAATTGATGTATGATTTTTAAGTGCCTCATATTGAACAGGTCATACAGATTTCTGTGTTATTTTGAGATGTGATATATAAGAATGTCTTTTACTGAATGGAGAGTGTCTGGTAGTTTCTCCATGACAGAGCAGTGTTTTTCTGGTGTAGTGTCTCTGTTATTTCTCAGTGGGGTGACATTCCACTCCAAGAGATTCACACCACTGCTGTGCTCACACTGTTGTTTTTACCTCATTTATTCCTGGTACCTTCTTTCACGCTCTCTCTTTCATTACTTCCTTCTCTCTTGCTCTCCCTCTCTTAAAATCTCCCTAGTCTCTCTGCTCTCTAAACACCTTCTAAGATTTTGGAAAACCCTGAATCCATCGTCGTCCGTGGTTCAATAGCCCTCCCACTGTCTCATTCTGATTGGCTCCAGGTTGTTTTCCCATTTGACTTTAGTAATGAATCTTGCCCCTAGTGTATTGACCTGATCCTCAGGTCAGTTCCAATAAAAACCTGCAGGTTTCACCAGGTTTCATTTTTCAAACAGCAGCCAGCAGTAAGCACTGGTCTACTATCAGAACTATCCCTGTATTTTTTGGTGTTTTTGAGAGACTGTTTGGTTTCAGTGGCTCACTAGGACACTGCACTGGTCCTGCAGTGTTCCAGTATTAAGTTTGAAGAACAATTCCAACTGAAAATATTTTGACTCCCTCAAAATGTCTAAAATATTCTGGAGCTCATCTCCATCCCTTTGTGTTTCTCGACTTCATTCTAATCCTACTGGACTCTCTCTAAGATATTTTGTGAGGTTTCTGAACAGTTCTCCAGGCCGTTTTACTCTGCTGCTCTGTTAATATGGAGAACTTGGAACATGTTTTTTTGCAGTCATGAAGGATGCATTTTGATGGTGTGCTCCGATGAGTGAAAGGAAATTGTTCTTATTTCTGATGAACTTGGATTTAGGCTGTTACAGTCCTGTACAGTTTGTTGGACCCATTTAAGACTAAAATGTATCAGCAGATAGAAAAAGGTCCTAAAAGTAGAAGAAGAAACAAATTTAAATATATTTCTTTTTCATAACGGGATCCAGATTTTTTTTCCATAGTGGAACGTACAAACCTTTTAGCAGATTTGTTTTAGCAGATCAATCAGCCGACCATTTCAATTCGACACTGTTGTGTTCAACCAACCCTAATTTAAGCCAAACACAGGCGAGAATTTCACACTCAGCAAGGCTGAGGCGATACATTATTTACGGCGGCATAGCAGATTGTTCACTGTGACAGTAAGTGTCACATCCCACAGAGTTCTTGGACACTGATATATGCAGAACAAGCCAGAGATTGAAAGGTTCAGAATTCAGAAGAAGTATTATTATATGGAATGTAGTATTATTTATAACAATATATATTTCATTGCCACCTGTCAAGGCCTTTGAGTTACCAGACCACTGAGGCGCACTCAGTCATCACTGGGCAGTTGACTTAAGGTGTCCTGGCATTTGTGTTTTTGTTACCATAGCAACTGGATATGCCAGTTCAATGGCATTTTGTCTTGCCATTCAGAGCAAAGCCCTTTCAGTTTGCCACCTGTGCCCTCCAAAAAGCAGCTGGGAACCGTGTAGAGAATTTCAAAACAGTGCTGATGAGAGACAAGAACAAAGGAGGGGATGTTATTGAAATTCTGCATGTTTACAAAAGCACATTGCCCCTCTCTGTTATGTCTATGTATTATTCACTGAGAGATACGTCTAATATGTTACAATTACCTTTTATTTATTGCTGTTGAAAGATTGGTGTATCGTGCCAGTGTAGTGTGTTCACATATTACTCTCCTATAGGACCATGTAGGAAAGAGGGAGCAGGGAGAGAGAGAGAGAGAGAGAGAGAGAGAGAGAGAGAGAGGAGAATGGAGGGATGAGGAGGCAAGATAGGCTGTCACAAGTTATTGATCATCTCAGCTGCTGATGTGCCAGAATAAAGATTAGAATGTGTGTTCTTCGTCTCCCCCTCACAGACACACACACACACACACACACACCACACCACACCACCTCAATCTTCTCTCAGTTATTACCTTTCTCCTCACATTCATTTTGTCCTTTTATCCAACAGCTGTTCTTTCATTCTTTTCTTTTTTTTTCTCAACATTATCTTTAATTTCTCACTCATTACATCTTGAAAAAAATATATATATAAAACTTGAACAGATTGGACCTGGCTTAAATGACTATTTCTAACACAGGAGACTGAGGTGTGGTGCAGCAGTAAGGCAGGGTCTGACCTAAGCCATAAATCATTTAGTGTTTACAAATGAGAATGAGAGTGCATTGGAAAAGAGTGTGATGTTAAAGCAGTTTGCTGTTCTCCCTGATACATCCATGCGGCATGCCCCTCAGTGTCCTCTCTCAGTATGCTTATTACTGACCCGAGGAGAAGGAGGAGCTACTGCAGTCACTGCTGCAGTGCTGCAGTTTCCCATGGTGCACCTAGGTAGGTCTGCCTAGGAGCATGCCCAGTTATAAACCTCTTCTTCTCTTCTCTTCTCTTCTCTTCTCTTCTCTTCTCTTCTCTTCTCTTCTCTCCTCCCCTCTCCTCTTCTCTTCTCTTCTCTTCTCTTCTCTTCTCTTCTCTTCTCTTCTCTTCTCTCTCCTCCAGGTCTCAGCATCAGCTTATAGATCTGTGTTACATACGGGTTCTTCCTGCTGTCAGAAGAATGTGTGTTAAAGACTGATAACCTCAGAATGAATAAAAATACAAATGACTCAGTAGATTGAAAGGTGAACTCAGCGAAAGTTTCATGGAGAAGGAGAGAGAGAGAGAGAGAGAGAGAGAAAGAAGGGGAGAGAGAGTGAAAGGGGAGATGAAGGGGTCATTTTTCTCCTTGCTTTTCTCCTTTGACACGTGTTTGGCCCTGAGTCCATTCAATGTGAGCTTCACAGCTCTGATTGCATTAAAATTTAAAAGCTCTGTGACAGACAGGGGAAATGCTGCAGTCACTATCCCCTTACACTCCCCCTATTCGCCCCCCCCCCCTCTCTCTCCATCCTCCCACCAGCTGCAATGTTCCTCTGTTCATCTTTCATGTATCTCACCATTCCTATCTTGTACCTCCTGCTTCTCCCCCTCACCAGACTGCTACAAAGTTAACAGATTGCAACACAAAAACTGACCCCACACAGATGCTGCTTTTATAGATACATGAATGAAAGTCTAAATTAAAAACATTAGGGTGAGAAGTATTTCCTCAGGACTGGTATTAACCTATATGTCAGTGATTATAGTTAAACAAGGACTAAGAATAGACAAACGTGTGTTTGTGGCAGAAGTGTGTTCAGCTGTGGAACAGGATTGCCTTAGAGTGCCTCTGACAGTTTCATTTATTCATGAAACGCAGCAGCAAAATGGAGGAAGTGGACCGAGTCTTCTATGTAATGGAGGAGTTAGCCTACTTCCTTCTCCTCAACTTACCTATGCCTCAAAGTTCCCTGCAGTCTGGGGCACTGGACTTTGCTATTGAGTGTATGATTTGTTGGAACCTATGAACAGTGATTTAATGTAATACACAGATTAGAATTGTGAGTGTGTGTTTATATTTGTGTGTTTTCCTTTAGTGGAGGCCTAAAAGTAGACTGTGTGGCATAAAAGGGGCTTTTTCACTCATTCTTTTCTTTTGATTTTTTTTTGTTTTGTTTTTTTTTTTTTTTCCTTGCTTAGAAGCTGTTTGATTCGGTGGGGCGTTACAGGGGAAAGGCCCAGGGTCCTGGCATCAT
This sequence comes from Chanos chanos, assembly GCF_902362185.1. Classification (NCBI taxonomy): domain Eukaryota; kingdom Metazoa; phylum Chordata; class Actinopteri; order Gonorynchiformes; family Chanidae; genus Chanos; species Chanos chanos. Next base: position 19,614,218 of record NC_044498.1, on the reverse strand, counting down.
GCAGTCTCTCCCAGGCCTTGTTGCCAGGCAATCAGCAGCCAGTGGCCATGCCTGCATTGAACAAGCTGTCAGTCTGGTTTTGCCATGGCAGCCCTGTTACTAAGGAAACGAGCTCACTGCAACGGTCACTGCCTTTCAGTGTTTCACAGTCGCTGAAAAACAGTGGAACTGCTGCCTCATACCTTGTCACTCATATATAGTATCAGCAGACTGAGAAAAATGTGTGTGTGTGTGTGTGTGTGTGTGTGTGGGTGGGTGCGTGCATTTGTGCATGTGTGTATTTATATCTGTCTGCAGTTTCAGGCTATTGAACTAAGCGTTTTCAGGCTACTGAACTAAGTGTTTTGACCTGAGGGGAAAAAAGATGTTTTTATATGGCTTGGAATTTGTTCTTTAAAAAAATCTTTTAGCATTTCTTTCCTCTAAATAATATCCCCACTTTTATAGTGTGCAAGATTACTCTGTAAGATGTACAGTTTGAAGTTGTCCTGAATTGTCCTGCACCTGTCAGAAGCTGACAGTGCCCTGTCTTGGAGACTCTCTTTTCAAAGGAGATTAGGCGGTAATGTTTTGACAGATGACTAGAGAAATACTACATATCAACCTCTCTCTCTCTCTCTCTCTCTCTCTCTCCCCCTCCTCTCTCTCTCTCTCTTTCTGTGTCAGCTGGCTCTGCTGACATTGGCAACAGTCTGACTGGCCTGATATCAGTCAGTGAGACAGGCCTCACGTGCCATGATTTTAAAACTTTACTTACAGAGTTAGGAGGCAAATGGAATTCATCAACAGACCTGTCATAATCAATGAGTGCTTTAATATTTTCCTATCTCACATACGCTGGAAATTCATCTTCAGAAAACTCTGAAGGGTGTATAAATGATGATTAGTCTAAGAACCAGCCTGTCTGCTTCTCTCCACAAAACTCTTACAAATGATTTCAGCGTCCATATGAGGGAGTTAACTGGTTTGATGATTATTTGATTATTGACTTTACTCGTTTTACCCTAGCTTCCAAAAAAAAAAAAAAAACCACTTTCAAAACAAATTAAGGGAATAGGGTTAAATTCTGTCCGCTAAGTTTCACATGTCTCTTCCTAGGAATGCTGAGTAAACCAACGACAATGACACACTTGTCCTGTGAATCATTCCACTCATTCTCAACATACTGCAACACAGGAATTTCACATCAGCCTTCATGCTCATGACTATCAGAGGTCAGAACTATTTTTTACTCACACCATGTTCACAAAAGCTTCTCTCTGGATTGACAAGTTCCTAATATCATGTGTTTTGAATATCTGGTTCCCTTCCTTTCCCAGCAAACCAGATAAGAGAGAATTACTGAGATACTGATAGACTTTTATTTACTGTGGCTGATACGGGACTTTCAGTGCATGGTTCAGATATGCTCCCCCGACGATATGAAACTGCTTCTATATGAGTGTTTAATTTTCAGTTACATCTCTTAGTTTGTATAGATGTTTCTTTCACTCACCGGATTGTTTACATAATACCAGGAACAAGTCTTTATTCAAACACGTCAGAACAATGAAAGATAACCCTGAAAACAAACAAGCAAAAGGCATGGCATCGTTGCCCTGTGTGTGTGTGTGTGTGTGTGTGTGTGTGTGTGTGTGTGTGTGTGTGTGGTGTG
>NC_044498.1:19552564-19607564 GCF_902362185.1 Chanos chanos | reverse complement strand
ATGTGCAAATGATACCCAACCTGACCTTACCCATACAAATACACTCACACAACTTTCTTTAGGAGGATGTCCCATCTCCCAATGACATGAATGCTCAGAAACACTCAGCATACACATATGGTGTACTGTCTTAATAGAGCAGCTCTATAGTCAACACTCTTGTCAGTGAGGCAGATTTGTTACTATTTGTTTGGGTGCACTGTTTACTCGATGAGCTTTATTTGTTGTGTTACATAAGCAAGTGGGCGTGACACCATGCCCTATGGAAGGGGAGGGGGACATCTCTACGAACAGGACATTGCGTCACAGTCTACCCAGGATTGGCTAAACCTCTGAGCTATACAAGTGATTGTTTCAAATTGACATAACGGAGATTCAGATGTCAGACATTTGGAGTAAATGTCTTGACTACTTTCTGTCCTGAAAGGACAGCCATTATGTACCTCCAGTAACATGCCAATGGCCCATAGAACAGCCAGGCAATTCCTTTGTATTCCTTATGTATTTACTTTGTCAGTCACTCCACTTGCATTTTCTTCTTCCAATCAGTTTATTTAAACAGAGGTGTTAAATGTTACAACAGTCCCATACTCAAACTCTAAGCACATTCTAGCCTTATATGTTGTTAAATATGCTCTTGAATCTCACTCACCCAGAGAAATCAGACACATTTGAATCAAGCCAGTGAGCACAGACGCACACACACACGTGCACACACACACACACACACACACACTCCGGGGAGACTGTCTGCTACCCCTCTGCCGGCCGCTCCTCTCCCTTACAGCTTAGACTCCAGACACAAAGACCACTCACTCTCTTTGTGTGCCCGCCAGACTCAGATGTTTACTCCAACACAAGAGGCTGAGACAGGGAGAATATGGCCAGTGCCTTGTGATAGTTCTCATCCATGAATAGTATCATAGATCTGCAGCAGAGACTCAACCATTTTAAAAGAACTCTCTGTCCTTTGTGTGTGTATGTGTGTGTGTTGTTTGGTCGTGTATGGGTAGGAGAGCCCTGATTCCTCTAAATATGAAGAAGTGTTCTGTCCTCTAACTTAAGGCACACATATGCTCATGTGATTCTATACCTCACGATACACTAGCGGATCAAGATCTCAGCACCATTTACTTGAGAATTTGTCTTATTTGAAAATCTGTCTGATGAAGTGACAGTGTTGAGATTCATATTCTAATAAGGGAACGATGCCTCAATTATCACTGATCCTATTCACATTGACTGTCAATTATCACTGTCCATGCTTTGGTCCAGGTTTGTAACAGGAAAGACAGGAGAGATGCAGTTACATTTTGGGCCACTAAAATCCAATTCTTTACACAGTGCTCACGCGGGACCTCAAAGAGGCTGTTGTTCACTGAACTGGAGCAGTGTACTGCTGGTGCCCCATAATTACTCAGACAGATATTGACCGGATCCACGACCAGCGTTCATTTATCCAACAGTCCTGAGAAACTACAGTTCACAGTCAGAAGAATAAGCATAAACCTGTGACCCCACCTCTCTTCACTCCTTTACTTCGGTGATGATTCATTCATGTTGATGATTAATTGTGACCTCATTCTTCCAGGGACCATACTCACCATATTCATTTTGTGCTTGCATTTTCTTAAAAGAGTATATTACAGAAATGGGATGAACTTCTAAAGAATGAGTGGGTTTTGTGGTTGAGGAAACAGTCCAGGTCAAAAAAAAGCCAACTGGGTATTGATCACTATTTCCTCCTGATGTACTGGGTGGTTCTAGAATGAGTCTAAAAAATGAGAAATGTTATTCACTGCTCACAGTGAGGGTTGTAAAAATGGGAATGAATTTTATGTCTGGGAAATTAATTTTCTTTCTGATTGGAAATCGATGATGCGTTCACAGGCAGAGAATCATAGCATGCCAAGGACTGGCGGTGTTCCCAGTTACGTTGTAGAAGTGTTAGTGAAATTTGCGCCATGCCCAAGGGCACACCGGACTAAAATTAATGTAAGAGCAAAGAAAAGCTGGCACACAGCTCCCTCTAGACTGAACACCAAGAAAAAATGAAGTAGTGATAAAATGTATGGATTAAGAATGATGAAATGGAGAGAACAATAGAAAAGATTCAATGGACAGTCAGTTATGCATCGTTGGGGATCATACAATAAACTTCAGGTGAGTTCAATGTTTTGTTTAAATGTGCAAGGGGAGGATTTGTCTACTACTTGTCTCTTTGTCCACCATGCGCACACACACACACACACACACACACACACACACACACACACACACACAAACACAATCAGAGAATGGAGGACAAGCAGACAGTACTTAGACATCACAGATGGTCTCTGCTGAGACCATGTGCAGATTTTCAGGGCACTACTCTCAGGTCATTTGGGACGTGATGCAGTTCTCTGAAACACACAATGCGAGAAGGGGGAGGAGACAGAAAGACAGAGGAAGAGAGGTGGAGAGTTTTATTGGAGAAATGACATGACAGCAATAACAGATTCCCCAAGGTTGTCTGATACAGTCCAATTACCCGAAAGCATAACCCTTGTTTGCTAACCAGGGCATACAATCAATCATTCAGGAAGAGATTGGAAAGTGTGACGCTGTGAAAACGCTCCCCGTCTGCAGTCAATCTCTGCAGTTACCCAGCAGGTCAGGCCAGGCCAGATCAGTCGAGCACAGATCTCAAAGGCAGATCATTTGCAAGAATATGGTTGCTGATATAGTGCTGTGTGATGGTATTTGTGAGGGAGGAGATGTGTCCTAGGTGCTGCAGACAGAGATAGAGACTGGTAGGCTGGTGGATGTGTGTAAAGATTAGGCTCTAGATAGAAAAATGCCTTCATATCATGCCACTGAGTTAGCTGCAAAATTGCATGGGTTTGAGGGATTTCATTCAGGCATGAAAGTCATGTGCTTTGGGATCACAGTTTTCTAACTCCAGCTACCACCTGGAGCACAACCCACAGGTGGTGCACAGTGTTTGTAGCATAACAGTAACACCACTGATGTTTTTAATGAAGAGCTTGATGAGTAGTCATTGAATTGTACCAGGCATGTTAGTGCAAGACTGAAACAAACAACCAAAAAAAAGTCCAGTACTGGGTGTCTCTGGAACTGGAGTTGAGAAATGCTGTTATGATAAATGAACAAAATTTGTCTTCAGAAGGAAGTGACTAAGGAGAGGGTGGAGGAGAGTGGGTTACTGTACATTTTCAGAGAATCATGTGACCAGCTAGCCCAGACACTACAGAGTTGGTAACTGGAAGTCACATACACTACATTTAATTGTAATGTAATAATGCCTGGGTCAGGGATTCACTATAACCCCTCTATAGGCTTTTCTTGTATATTGTTGACATTAACTTGTTGTTGTTTGTATGGCATTTTGTTGGTGCTTTTTAGCAAAACATATGACAAACTTGAGCACTCTCCCACCACTGAGGGAACATAAAAGCTCTGTTCTAGGTGTTCTAGGATCAATTTGGCGTTTGCAAACCTAAATCCAATCATATGGAACATAATATCTTTGCACTGGCCTGTAACATATATCTTAAAGCTCTTTCAGCTGGTTTCCTCCGGAGCTGCTGCCCATGGTTTTTCTGACTCTCCCCAAAAGTCCAGGGTCCTGGCAGTCTGCCATTTAATCTGATTTTTAAAGTGAACCTGATGTACATAAAAAGTGGGTCTGTTTCAGACAGATTACGTAATACCTTGGGGAAGGGGAAGGCTAGGTCAATTTAGGACTAGTTTTGAAGAGACATATTGGGTGAATAGCCACATTTGCTACGCCTTTCTGCATCTGGTTAAATATTTCTGTTCTGGAGAGGAGAACACCAGAAACTTTTCATTGGTCTGTCTACAGTTACCTAGGAACAGTGTGTAACTTTAGACCCTATCAAGTCTATCACGTCCTCCTTTCCTTATTTGTCTGGATTAGATACTTCTCCCGAAATAATATACACTATTGCTCACCCTGCAAGGAGTGTGATTTTCATAAAAATGACACACTGAGAAATATCCTCTGACAGTATTGGGATAATATTCACTCTCCTGTGTTTAGTTCATACTACAGGCTGGGTCTTGTCATACGTTTGACCTAATATCCACTCTGTGCTGTATAAAAAAGGTTCTCCTTTTAGATAATACACTAGACAGCAAAGGCACTGCCTCATGTCATTCAATACAGTATTGTCTGTTCTCTGTGTGTGTGTGTTATCATCCGTGCAATCAGAATTGTTTGTGTGGTTTATCATGATTCTGACTTGTCTGCTAGACTCCTCATTGTGAATGTGCTGTCTACAGTGGAGGTCCTATTAATGTATTTTCAGGTCCACTGGTTATGGGTTCAATAACCCAGAATGGCAGTTGTGATTTGTTTGTCCTTGGCAGAGAGAAAGTTAAAGAAGCTCTAAAAATGTGTTTGTAAATCAGTGCCCAATGTAGTATGTAGTAATCCATGTAGTAAATTCATGCATGAACTCAATTCAATAACACACACACACACACACACACATGCGCACACCAGTGGCACTGACCTTGTAGGGCTAGTTGATGGTGTAAGCAGCGGGATGACCAAAACTCTGCTGATTAATATGCCAACACCAGGCTGCCTGTGACCCTGTTTCCCCTATGTGGTTCCCCTCCTCCACCTCCTGCCGGAGCTAACTATTGTGCCTCTATCCAGCTCTGCTTCTTGGCTTCCTGTCGCCATGGAGATACCTCCTTGCCACAATGCCTCTGGCTCATTAAACATTCTTCCCAAAACATTTTAGAAGCCTTGCCCTAATTGACTTGCTAAACTAGGCATGTTTTTTGGTGTCCATGGGGCTTTGTGTGTGTGTGTGTGTGTGTGTGTGCATGTGTGTGTGCGTGTTTCAACAAGGAACTGAATTACTGATAAGGCGCTGTAGCTTTCAATGCTGAATAATGGTGATCAGTGGCCTGAATGATTTTATTTTTCTATAGTGTCTACTCCTTATTGTTTCTTATTTCAGTATCTATGAAGAAAAATGTAAACCCACAATATCCATGAAAGCAGTGACCTCTCACTCTGTTTATATGGGTTGGAGTGGGGAGGAAAAAGTATGCTGTGTTTTGTGTTGTAGTGTCTGAGTCCAAGGGGATCCTGGGTGTGAAAGTTCCCCCCTGACAGAGAGTGTATAATGGGTTAGCACAGGCCTGAGGCTCAGAGAATCTCTTCATTCAGGGCATAATGCTTTGTGTTTAGGCTGAATAAGGCTACTGTCTGTGAGTGTTTGATCTGCCAGTGTACAACAACTACAGTCAGTAGTTCACAACAGCACCCTCCAGTCTGTACTCCTCTCAGCTTCTGAGAGACACATGACATAGTGTGTGTGAGTGTGTGTGTGAGCCACAGGGCAGGCTGCTCACTTACAGAGAAATGGAGGGCTTTGGTCAAATAGTGTAGGGTTTTTTTTTCTTCTTTTTTAACATGGGTATGGAGTATGGAGATAACCGGACAATTTCATGGCCAGTTTTTTTTTCTTTAATTTTGTTCCATCTGTTTAGATTGAAAAATGTCATTGAAATGTGATGTACTTAGCACTCCACTGACTGCAATGCAATTGCTGTGTAATGTTCACTGGGCAGCATGTCTACAAGAACAGATGTTTCGGCCCATGCAAGATACTTCAGCATGAGAGAGACACAGACAGACAGACAGACAGACAGACAGACAGACAGAGAGAAAAGCGTTAGGCTAAAGGAATGTCTGGTGAGATCTCTCGTCATCACCTTCAGTCTCCGTCGTGCGATGTCTACACCCCCTGTGGCAAAGATGTGTCATAGCACCATTAAGCACTACCTCAAATTACGTCATACTCTGCTCGCCCTTCTCTTTCCTTGTTTGTTTACATTTTTGTCCTCTGCCCATTTCTGTTAAAGAATATGTCTGGAGATTTGGAGAACTATTAGAAAACAATTAACAATTTGTTCCAGCCATAAGGTCCTAACTTTAAGGGACCTTTGAGAGAAGCATGATGCTGTCCCTGGGAATAGGAATGGCAGATTTGATGTGTTTTGAAAAATAAATAAATAAATACAGTGCAATCAAAAAGCTAAATCATAGTATTAATGTCAAAATATTTGCCAAAATATCCATACATTTGGGTAATTCAGCCAGGTGATGGCTAAGGACATAGACATCAGTAGGAGAGAGTTGTCTTGTGAGGGAATTGTGAAATAGGACAGTCAGTTTTCTTGAGACCATGCTGCCAGACAGGTCCTTGACTAGTAGACTGGGGTTTATGTATACCCGTTGCCAGCAGACTGGATATGAGGGAGTTAACTCTGACAGAAACCGAACCATCAGCCTCTCTCAAGGCCAACTGGGGCAGGACTAATCCACGTTGTCACAGCAACAGACCAGCTGCTGCCAGTGAATTTGTTACCAAAACCAATCAATTCTGAGATGTCTTTCGGCGTATGACATTTTGATTGACTTCTGCGTTCATATAAACACAGCAAAGATAGGCCAAAATTTACTATATGTAGTAAATGTTTTGAATTAAACTGCACCCCCATGTTTAGTCATCTTTTGAGAATACCAAGAGTAAATTGATTATTTTTTATGAGAAGGGGAAGACCCTTATTTTTTTTAAATTAATTATTTTCGTTACAATACTTAGGAAGACAAAGAGACAGTTTGCATTGATTACGACTGGTGAATGTCTTCATATATACTGAATATAACAGAATGCTGTGATAGAGTATAAAGCTCGTTCATTCGTCTGCACCAGAGAGCTGTCCAGCTGCTTGCACCATCTATCATGAGTTCATCATTCCCCAAATTTAAAATTGCACATGAAATGTATGAAGTTTGACATGGATTTTGCATTTAATAGCTCAGTGTGTGTGTGTGTGTGTGTATTTGTTAATTTTTGTCATACTTATAGCTGAATGCATTCCAATATGAAAATGGAACAGATTTGTACCTCTTGTTACGTAAGACAGTGTCATCGTCTCACCATCTTGACATATTCAGCATGATCGCGTCATGTTAACGTGTGTCTGTACCTCTTTTATACAAGTGTGTTAAAATGATAATGCTTAACTCACATACTGTATGTACATATACATATTATCATCATCAGTCCTAATTGCCAAGAGCATCACACATACAAATACTGAGTTTCATTTATTACTGAAAGGAATCCAATTCCTCTCCTCTGCAATTTCTTTCTTCTGCTTACTCTCTCTCTCTCTCTCTCTCTCTCTCTCTCTCTCTCTCTCTCCTGTATGTAGCTTCCAAGATGGCAGTGAATGAGATGGAGCTGTCTCTCCAGTGCTAGTAACAATTCCGCCCTCTCTCTTATCCATGAGTAGAGCGAACGAATGAGCGCGGGACACATCACTCATCCAGGGGGCGAATGAGACAGCCTTACAGGTGCTGATGAATTGTAATGTTTGGTGAAACGCCCCCATCGTCATCCGCCTCTCTTCGTGAGAGGCAGACATTTTGGTGAGATGAGAGAGAGAGTGAGGGGGGGGGGGGGGGGGGGGGGGGGGGGAAGAGAGAGATGGAACTTTGCACCACGCACTCTGAATTCTCGACAGTGCATGTCTGTGTTGTTGAGGCAGTGACTGTTACATAACAAGCTTTTCATCAACAGTAAACAGCTGAGTGACTGAGTATGTGTGTATGTACGTGGCACTGCATGTTGAGAAAGGGGTGGGTTGGGGGGGGGGGCAGAGGTGGCGTTGAGTGCTTTTGCAGTGCAACGGAGTGTTGTCTTGCTTGCTGCATATGGGGGTGGGTCAAATAATCTGGGACAGCCAACCCATGTGATCGTCGCTATGGAGACAGCAAGATCGAGGAGAATGAAAGGGCTTTCAGTGAAAGCGTGTGTGTATAGGTGTTTAAGTACGTGTTTGTGTTGCCTATTTGCCACCCTTACACGCAATAGACCTTGACCGACTCAGAGGGTGTCTTGTGTGCATGAAACCATATGTGTGAGGGTCACAGGTGTTAAATGGCTTAGTTGTATTAACTCAAAGGATTCAATGTGGCTAATACACTTTAATCAATGCGTGTTGCTGCATGCTTGCATAGATCTAATGTCTTATGCACAGTGGGAATTCCAAGGCTTTGCTGAGTGCATTGGATTGTGGTAGAAGCCAAATTGTACAGTGATATAATAGGGAACTGCTCATTTGTGCAAGCAATCTTAAAATACACAAGAAAACATCTATAATGGGGTAAATCAATACAGAACCATTCCTATTCATGGAGATGTAAACAATTCTCTGGCCACCTTGCTTTTAACTGCCACCCTATTTCTGTCTCACAGTTCGTAAAAAACAATTTACCATTAGATTCAGCTAGATGACTCAGGGCTTTTCCATGGTCCTGTGATCTGTTTCGACCACTAGCATCAAGTCAATAGTCCCTCTGGCCCCAGTGTTATTAAGCGATCGATTGTTCTGCTGGTGCCACTGCCTTACCCGGTTTATACTGTCATGGTAACAAGTGGCTAAACAGAGGTTCAGTTCCAGGTTAGGTTCTCGGTGCATGACTGCTTCCAGTTAAGGACCTTGGATGACTACTCTTCACCACTCATGAATGACCTCTGACTGACTGATTATGGCAAACTAATCAAGAACTTTCCACGGGATGAACTCCAACAATCTCTTTTGTACCCACCCACCCACACACAGACACACACACACACACAAACACATGCTCACTCTTCTATATCCCGAGGCTCTGAGCTCACGGTCTCACAGTCTGATGAACACAGAACCAGGACGACCAATCAGAGATGAGACACAGAGAATTTATTAGAAATAACCTTTTGGAACAGAGATAACCAAAAAGCAATATTAGCAATAAGTCCTGCTTTACCAAAGGCATAAAAATAGCTTTGTTGGTACTCAGTGCCATCTGTTGGCAGTCCTACGGAATAACATGCGAGTCAAAATGTATTCTGAAAAGTGGATATTATGAAGAGCTCTCCTCTTCAATTAGAAGGGAAAACATATTAAAAAAAAGCTTATAAGATATTATTCCAAGGGACGTTGAGATGTATACAGGGTAGAAAAGTAAGAAATTAGATCTTAAGTGTTTATACTTTTTAAACTCTTGTACAACAAGTACCCTAGTCCTCATTTATCTTTCTAAGAATGCTTCTTGTTTCCATTTACAAACCTTGCAACTGCTATAATTTCCCTGTGAATGTGGCTGTTTAAATCCAGGGATATGTGTCACGTCCGAACACTCCTCTTGTCCATTATAGGAGCTGAGACCTTTTCAATTAGTTCCAAAAGAGGAACAATTTCTGTAAGAGTTTGGGTAAATGAACTGTACTTAAGCATCACCTTGAGAAAGATGATGAAAGAGGTATAGTTTATTTAGTGTTTAAAAGACGCATATAGAGGACACAGTGTGTTAAATGGACACACATCATTTTCTTTGATGCAAACTGCTGATTTGTAGCTAAATGCCCTTGTAAGGAAGCTCCCTCAAAATGACTAAAACAGATCATGAAAAAAAGACTGAATGAACGATGATATTAAATGTTCTTTTGAATAGTGAAGCATCTTCTGATTTAAAGGAGGATTTCATGTAGATGCTGTGTGGTCAGGAGGGCGAGTACTTGTACTGATTAAGTGCCTCTTTGATCTTGCATAATTCCACAGACCTGAGTGTTTCACCCACTGAAACAGGTATTCAAACAACTAACTACCTATCTGTACCACTTAAATAACCACAACCTCCATAACAACCAACATAAAACCCATGTGGTCATTTTTGATCAGAAGGCTTCTAGATACCATTCTGAACCAAACTGAAATATGCCATTGTTACAAAGAAAAAAAAAGAAAGTATTTGTAGTATACTGACAGTGGTCAGGGTCCTGTTTATAATGCAAAGCTGTGTAATCCAGTTTTGATACCTCTCCCGTTTTCATTGGAGAAGTTCACCAAAAGTGAGGTACGTTGCTTTCCTCTGGTTATTTGTTCTAGTCTGGGAGAATCTCTGGTTCTTTACTTGGCACCAGAGGATACTTGGTCCCACAGAAAAATAATTATATTGATGTCTGAAATTGTATTGAAGGGTCTTCCTCTGCAATCCCTCTCACTCCCTCTAACCAAACCCCACACAGGCAGCTTGCTTGTGGGAGGTGTGGAGCAAATACCACCTCCAGTCTGCGAGGGGCACTGTCCTGATCTCCTTTCCTGATTTGTCCTTCTAGTCTCCTCAGCATGAGTCTCACCATCACCTGGTTGGCCCAAGCCATGCCCAGAGCAGGAAGAACTTTACTGTCTACCAGCCTGTGGAGCAACATGGGCATTCAAACATCTGAGTAACCACTTTTACCATATAAAAGGATGATTCTTTTCTCTGACTCCCATTTGTTTTAAAGCAGCCAGTTGAAAGAAAACGATTTCAGCCATCATTAACACTAGATGTTCTTGGATGGTTTGTTTGTTGTGTTTGAATACAGCATCACATATATAAACAGAACATGAAGTCTACAACAATGTATTTGGATCTTATGGTGTTAATGTCATTTATAACTGATATTAAGAGATGAATGAGATAGGCAAACTCACCCATAATCACATCTTCCTGGGTTTGACCCATCAATAACATCTGTTACCTAAAGATACAACAAAGTGATTGTTTAATCCTACACCACTGTACTGCAAGCTTGCCCCCTAGTTAAGTAACAACAACTAACACCATTGATGAAATGTGATCACAGTGACTGTAAACTAGACTTAGAGTCACCAGATTGTCCACAGTTATACTACACTGATTGCTGGCTCACCTGGTTGATGCACAGCACTGGTGTGCAGTAGGAATGACTAAGACGGTGGAGAGTGCTAGAAAGGGCCAGTAGGTGACGTGCTCTCTCAGCGGCCTCACCAGCCTGGAACTCAGCACGGAACAGAGCTGCCACTGAGTCTATGACTATCAGCCTGACCAGACCCCGTGACAGGAGAATTGGCAAACGCTGGGAAATGCATGTCTGTAGTGCACCCTATGCAGATGCATGACAAAACAGTTAGCAGTTAGTCCCAACATCATTCTCTCTTCTGCAGACAGTTTTTAAAAATTCTCTAAATGAACCTTTCCCCCCATAACTGTTTGATCATAATATGTAATCAGAATGTTAAATAATTGTAATAAAAGTAATAATAAGTAAAATGAAATAAAGTACGAGGTTTTCAAGTACGCAATTTCTTTTGGGCTAATTTACAATAAATACTTGTAAACATATAGGCCAGAGACTTATTTGTCCCGATCTGAATGGGTTAACATTACTAAATATTGCACAAGTTACATATTCACTCATTAGCCAATATCATCTTACAGTCACATGTCTCCTTCCAATCTGTGTAACATCATCCTGCACTTGCCCCTATTTACTACTATTTGAGAAAATTTATTTTGCAGTGGTGAAAAGTTGCAGCTGTAATGTGCAAGGTGTATCATATAATATTCAAATATGCAATATTAGTATTTACACTGAACTGAATTTGTCCACATACATACAGTATAGGCAGTGCGTTGAAGGCCTGCCAGTCTTACCAGGTCAGCCGTGTGCTCGATGTAAATGTTATCAGTGAAGGATATGCCACGCGACACAGCCTGAGGGACCTCTGGCCTGAGTCGAGACAGCTGGGACGTGAGCTGTCGTAGTCTTTTAATAGGAAAAGAGTCCTCTGTACAGATATACACAGCTCCTGCTCTCACAAACACAAATGCATATAAACACACATTTAAATCAAACAGTTTATGATTTTTTAAACTAACAGGCAAACTTTCCACAAACCATCGGTTTTGGATGTACGTTATCGGTTTTGGATGTACGTTATAGGAACAGACAAACGAAGCAATGGTGTACGGTTTATTCCTTTCTATTAGCTGCTAAAACAATTTCTTTCATGAATCAGCGTGCAGAGGACCAGTTATGACTGGTGTAAGAGGCAGTAATCTTGAGACTGATCCCAGAAACAGTGATCCTCACCTGAGCCAAGTCCTCCGTAATCTTGTGGATACTGGACTGACAAGCAAAGCTGCAGACCAAACTGCGTCTTCCCCGCAGCGCTCTCTCCAGCTAACTCTGTTATACCACACAGTGGAAGGCCGCCACGTAGTAAAGCATCCAGAACAGGGCAAGACAAAGAGAGGAGGCGGCCTTGCTCCAAAGACGGATGTTCTCCACGATATAACTGTAAGGCTAAGAGCAATAATTTTTCAGTGATCATAATGTAGGGCAGATCCAGCGTGCTAAAACATTGTGACGGTGGACGAATACAATTACCCACCAATGAAAGATGAAGGTTCATACAACAGACAGAAAACACATAATCGTGTAGTTGCAAACACTGTAGAACAGTTAAAAATTATTCAGCAGGCTCTACAACTACCTGTTATAGGTGGTGTCTTGCGGTAAGCAACTGCTACAACAGTGTGCAAGTGCTGCACATCAGTTTTTGAAAGGTGAGTTAGTCTTTGCAAATCAGGACCCGACAGGCTAAGGATGTCCTTCACCGATTTCAAGGAGGCTAGTGTTGACATGAGGGAAAAAGAAATAAATGAAGAAAAAAGGGATCGGTGTAGCTCAGTTTATTAGCTGCAAAATTAGCTATTGAAAACTAATATTGGTAACTGAGATTTCAAATTTGACAATACCTCTCTTCACAGCAGCAATAATTCTTGGATTCAACTCAAGTTGCTCCCAGTCCATTGTTTATCAGTAGGCTCCATCTGAAGGTTGATCTACCGCCGAACAGATAAAACTTTCTTTTTCATGCTTTTTAAAGCTTTGCTCAAAAACAAAAATCAAAACGACAGGAAACAAGAAAACAAAAGTTAGGATCACTCCTATTATCTGTCGCTTCACTGCAGCTGTCTCCGAATGGAATTGCTTGAATTCCCGTAAGACAGCTGGTGGACACTTCAGTTATAACGTTGTGTTGCAAACATACACTACGCGGATTTTCATTATTTAACAAAGTTCTTCTGTGGATAGTTTCTTATGGTGATGCCAAATGACTCCGGTACCCCTGAGCGTTCCCGTTTAGGAAGGAGAAATGTACTCCACGCTGTATTCTTAACTGCGAGCATACATGTGAAGAAGAAACTACAGAATCACACGAGGAAAACACGCCCCCACTGCTGTAAATGCGCGCGTCTAACTCGGAAGAACAGTGCGAAAGGAACATACCACACCAGGGGGCTATGTTGACAATGGTTTAAGGTTGCCAAATAAATTGACCCGCATATGGTCTATAGTATTATTCTGTTATGAATTAAATTGGTTCAAAGGAATAAAACGCAATTAAGAAGTGAAATTATGTATATAATATAACTGAAATGTTGCATTAGACGTCCTCGTCTCCCCTTGGATATCCTTGTATTGGATCACTTCGTTGATGTCGTTTGTAAGTGGCTGTGCACCCAAACAGTTCATAGACATGACCGTTGTCAGAGAAAGGCGATATTGAATACTCCCATTTTAAAGTTACTCCGGCAGATGGACGTTGAGATCACTGAATAGGTAGTTAAAGCATCTTTTCTCACTTATCGAACAGGTCTGAGTGTGAGCGTGCGCCAGATCTCACTTAGAACTTGTCCACTTCCTCAGCCTGTGGGCACTTAGCTAGCTGACTACATCAGTAAGTGAATTAGCTACCGAACTTACGCTTTTTGATTTTCTTTTCCAGTCCTTAGTCTACGTGCTTTTTGGTCCTGCACATTACTGAACGTGTAACAAAGCAGCTTGCAAAACGACCGGTTAGAACTTCAAAGTGTCGACAGAATGAATCACATCTGAAACCCAGCATTATAGCTAACAGTGCTAGCTCTCTTTGTACATTTGCACACTCATTTTTTTCTTCGTTTTCGAAATACGTTTTTATGAATAAAAGTTCGAAATGATTAATGATAACCTTCATGTCGGTGCGAGGCACACGTTTATTTTTAATGTAATGATCTGAAATTCAGCCTTGCGGATATGGTGAAATGATGGCTCAGTGCGTAGCGCGTTAGCTTTGGTTGTTAGAGGTTTAGGGTTCGAGGCTCAGAGGGGCCATGAGGGTGTAGATACTCTGAACATAGCAAGTTATATTTATCAAATTAGTGAGATGTAGTGACAAAACTGTCATGCATCTACAAAAGTTGTTTCTAATTAATAGCAAGACATACACCTGCTAATTTCACCAATTTATTACTAGTACTGTTTGTAATCTATGGTTCAACAAAGTTCTTGTCTTCATGAACAGGTTGCTGTTTTGAAGGGGAACCCACTAATCACCATGAGCTCTCGCCAGTGCAAGAACTGTGGTGGAACAGACATTGACTTAGACCAGGCCCGAGGAAATGCTGTTTGTATGGGCTGTGGGTCAGTCTTGGAAGACAACATTATTGTGTCCGAGGTACAGTTTGTGGAGAACAGTGGAGGGGGCTCATCGGCAGTGGGGCAGTTTGTGTCTGCAGATGGTAAGAACTTTTCAGTAAGTTTTCCTGTGTACCCATACACTAGTTTCAGTGTATACCAGACACCTCTAATAAACAGTCATGTCTAAGAACTGTTAAATGGATGGTATGCAAATATTGAGATTCAGTACAATAAAATAGGAAATTCTAACACATTAGACTGGCATGTTTAACCCATGACTTCACTGAATACATATTCAATATTCCTTGTGTATTGGGTGGGTTAGTTTCACCTAGAGAATTTAATTAGCATTGTCACAGATATTAAGAAAGCACAAATCTTCTGTAGAGTTATCAAAAATAGAGCTAAACTTTTAGCAAATAAGAGAAACAGAGTCCTCCTTTCCCAAACCTTTTATTGCACTTCGACTTGGATGCATCTCAAAGAGCCTCCATAATACGGATGTGAAACTAGACGAGCACAGTTGCAGCAAATTACTTTTAGTTGGCTTCACATGAGCAGGTGGAGATGAAAAGGTTTAATCTTACCTTTAATCTCAAAACAGACATTTACACATCATTTAGGCTATTATTATGATGCCCTGCAAAAGAATGATAAAAATAAATGAATCAACTCAGAAACAAACCAACAAATACTAAGATACTCCAGACAAAAAAAAAACCTGTTTGGATTTGTGCAAAAGCACATCACTGGCTACAGGATAACCATGCTGTGGATCTGTAAAAGGATCCTTTAGCCTATATGACAAACTTGTGCAAAACACAGATAAAAATCTCGTGATAAGTTACCTCTTACAATGCCTTCATGAACACTGGGACCATACCGGCTAGACATACTGCTGCCGACTTGTGTGGATTTGTGAAGGTGCCTCTCAGTGTTGTCCGAGGCATGGCTTGAATAGGCTGAATAAGGTTCTGTTATTTCAGGCTGACTGTTGACAGTGCTAGGTGGAGTAGGGACAATGCTAGGTGGAGTGGGGACATTGTGGTGCGTGCTTGAACGCCCATCAGCCATGATTCCATAACTGACTATAGCAGGTTGCCCCTCATTTGATATCTCTTGAGAGTCAGTCCCAAGATTGTTGGCAGTCAGGTGATGCTGAATATAGCCAGGTTTAGGTGACGCTTCACTCAGTTTTCCAGGAAGTTTGGCGTCGTTAATCTGTACATTTTTGTAATTGTCTGCAGGTGTTACATTGATTGTCTGGTCTGACACATCATTAGCACCATGTTGTGTAGCTCTGGAGCTGCTATGCGATGATTTAGCCTTGTTTGAATTGAGTGGAGCATAGTTGCTGGGAGAAATGGCTTTGGAATGATCTTGTGTACCTGTGTACATATCTGCAAAATCAGTAGAGTGTTTGACATTTGTCTTGTAAGATTCCTTCAAGTTTGATCTGTAAGGAGAAGTTGTTTTCTGAGAGACTATAAAATTCTGAAGAATCTTTTCAGCATGATCACGTATGGCTGCAATAAAGCTGTTAGACATTGATTTTATTTTGTCAGTCGTACTTGGGGTCTTTTGGTCAGTATCAGTTGGGAAGACCCAGTTTTGGCTTTTGTTTGATTGGTAGTTAGGATTAGGCCTATAACTGCCATTGGCATTCCTGTTTTGTCTTCTGTAAATTGGCCTATAGTTTGAAGCATCAGGATTATATACACGTGGTCTTTTGTTGCTTCCACGATTACCTGCCAAATGCTTGCTTGGTTGATGTTTAATTGTAGGCAACTTTAAATGGCTCTCAGAAAACTGTACAATTTTTGGTTTTAGGGAAGTTGGGCCTTTGTAGTTAAGTAAGTAGCCGTCAGGAGTTGTTGCTGTCTTTTCATTATCAGACCCTCCGTCATCACTGTAGCTGGGAATGATAATGTCGCTTGGAGAACTGAAGGCTCCTGTATTGATTCTGCGTAGTGGAAGAATATCATCTTGCACAGAACCAAAATGGATGGAGTTATCAGACACATGTTGCAAATCCTGGAAATTGGGGTAGCCTTTTGCAGAATACGTGCTACTGTCTGTGACTGAACCATACTTAATTGGGACTTCATTAGCCATTTGCATGTGGGTTGGCTGGTAGTTTGAGATAGCGGGCCTGTGGTAGACAGATGGTTGGATGGCACCGCCACCATGGGTAAATTCATAACTCTCATGGGTGTGCAAGCGATTGGTAGAATGTTGGTCATCATGCCTTTGAACAGTTTGTGGCTTTCCTCCATTTTCAGTCAGACCAGAGTAACTCAGACTGGGTTTTGTCCTGCTCTCTCTTTGTTTTGGATCAGAAAACTGGACACTCATAGGGTTAATATAGTCTTGCTGTACACAGGGGGAGGTAAGCTTTTGCCCATCTTAAATAGAAAGGAAATTACTGTATGAGTGCTCATTACCACTTTATGCTGACAAAATCTTACCATTTCCCCCTCAAGTCTTACCTTTTGCCTCAGAGCTTTTTATAACTTCAGTTGTCCCAACACTAGGCATATCTGTTGCAAACAGGCTACCAATAAAAAGTCTGTTACTGGAATCCAGTGGGTAGAAGCATTGCACTGTGAGCCTGCAAGAGTAAATAAAATAAGTCATTTATAGCCAAGCAAAAAAGGTTCATTTCTATTTGCCATTTTTCCATACACCGAGTTCTGATGCCACTGGTCAGAAACTCAAATTAGCCAAACAACATTTAGAACATTAATGATGCTTTACTGACTAGACCAATATGTATACCTGAATTTAGAATCTCTTGTGATGGCTGAATCCTCATCAGTAATGATTACTCCTTCATACAGGATCTCATTCTCATAGACAACATAGGAGTCTGTAACCTGAGTAAACAAGCAGACAATCTTATTCACTTTTCATCTCTACATATAAAGAACCTGTTTAAAAGCTAGAGGCCATACCACAACTCTTGTCCCACAGGTGTTTAAGCCAAAGGAGAAAAGGACCTTTGTCTCATCATTTTCTTTTGGATGGCAGGTTTTATCTAGGAGAGTTGTTTGTCCTGGTGGCACTTTTGGCCAGGTTGTTTTTGTTGTTGCTACAACAGTCATCTGTCCATCATTTGAGCAAACTAGAGTGATAAAGATCAAGCGTAGTTATTGGTCAGAGGCTTGAATGTATCAACAAATATGCATAACCAGAGCTGTGGAGTCAAAGTCATGGAGTCAGAGCCAGAAGCAAAATTGGGTTACTGGAGTCGAAGGAACCAAATATTAAATGAGTCAGAGTCGAACGTTTTGTGTACCAATGCCACAGCGCTGTGCATTGATACTTGCTTACCTGTTAGATTTCCTGTTTCAAACCGACAGCGTTTTGTTTCAGATTTTAGGACCTCCAATGTCCTCGAATCTCTTGAGAGAATTTCAAAGGTACCATAAAATTCTTCCAAGCTTATGTCCTGGAGGCAGTGAGCTCAAATGTCAGTCAGATTATTCAAAGTAATTCTGAAATACATACACAGACTTGGAGAGAAAATGTCAGTTGTTGCATTTTAATATTCAACCAGAAGATGTAGGGGAATTTCTTTACCTCATACTTGAATCCAGGACTGAAAAGTGGAACCTCCAAGATCATGCGCTCACTGTAATTTTTTAAGGTGTAGCCATGTTCCTTCACCAGCTCTGATGTGAGGGGTAGATGTCCAACACCAACCTCCCATTGATATCCCAGTCTTGGATGGGTCATGCTAAAGATGATGCCTTTGTTTGTGCAGAGACCATTAACATCCGGAAAAACTTTTGTTCAGGATTTAAAAAAAAAAAAAGAAAAAAAAAAAGAAGGTGTTGAATTGCAAAACTGTTAAACAACTGACAGCAGCCAATCAAGACTAGCCAACACTAGATAAGACTCACAAGGTTCACCAAGATATGCCACAACAGAGGCAAGATGATAAAAAGACTCCTCCTGGGGTATGACCTTCAGAATATACATTATGTCCAATGAAAACTGAAGAACATCCTTGCCTAAATGCTATTTAAAAAAAAGAGAATGAAAGTGAGTTTTGTGCAAATCACTCAAGTTACAGCTACAGTTAGAGGTACAGATTAAATTGATTAAGAGATGAGAAGTCATGTCAGAAATCAACAGAATCACATTTACTTGCCATTCTGTCCACCACTTTGTCTTCAAAGGGAACCTTAATAATATAGCCGTGGGTTGTGTTATACAAAACTCTTGTGACCGAGTAATCCTTTTGAATGTCCTCTGATAGAAACAGATGAGCTTTATTCAGTTTTAGTCCTTGAAGCATCACATCTGGAGCCAAGTTGCCCAGTAACACAGTGAACACCTGTTCATCAGGAATTGTTTCTAGAAGAGCACAAATCCAGTTAGTCTCAATTTTCAACCAAGTGCAAATCCAAAAGAACATTCAGAAATGATTAAGAAAAAAAGCTGCTCTCTCAATATAGTGTTTATAGGTTGTCCCAAGTGCAATAAGCTATAAGGCCATCTGCAGCAAATTCGGTCGGTACATCCGAGAATGAGTCTCACGGTCTATGGTGAATGGAATCCGGCAAAGCAGTGGTGTGTCAACAGCTCTGCGTGAGCGGTATCTGGTGTCCACTTCTGAGCCATCCGCACACAAGTGTGAGAAAACATGCTCATAGTACAGGAAAATTATGAAGGTCTCTTGGTAGATGTTATTTTCTACCAAACTCTGCAAAGAGGAATTCTGGATCATCTCCATGTTCATAAAAAGATAATTGTTTTTTTTGCTGGAAAATAGGATGCGTTTGATTTAGCGGTTCAATGATTTTTTTGGTTTTACAAATTGCTCATATTCTCTCCACATTTCTCATATCTCCTCAGAACTGCAGTATATTAAACTGAAACAGTAGTTCTCTTCTCACCATTCTGTACCCTCCCTCAGCACCAAAGGGTACTGCCACATGCACTGTGTTTCCATCATCCTCCAGCATGTAACCTCTGGCCTTCCTTGTATTTTCATCTAAGAGACGGCCCTCTACACCCATGCTGATCTGTTTGCTGATAAATCCAGACAAGTCACTCACTAATGGGGTCATTATTTTAGGGACAGTCCAGGACAAGTTTGTTCCATCAAATGAACCAGGATCTGAAACAGGAGTAACGTGAAGCCTTTACGATAGTGAATAAATAGGTTGGGTCTTCTGAATCACAGCACTCAACATTACATTTAACAACTGAACAAATGTTTGCAAAAAAGCACATGAATTTCTAAAGATGTAGGATAGTTCCAAGTTAAGTTTTAGGAACGTATTACCTTAGGATTTACCGAGGTGTTTTTAAGGTACGTACTAATTGTGCAAGCTGCAGATATGTCAATCACTACCATCATCCATTTTTGCCTGAGGAACACTGTCGCATGGATCACCTCCACTGCAATGCCATTAACCTGGGAGACAAAGACCAAGAGAGTGCATAAGAGTTAGGGTGTGGCTTGAACCTGTAAACCCCATATTCTGTTAACTTCACCTACCGTAATGGTCTCAGAGTGTGGCTGACGGTAGGGAGAGCGAAATACTGCCCTGTTTGGGGTCACATCTAAGACATAGCCTAGCTGACTGGCAGTATGGATGGACATTGGCATATTGTTCTGATCCTTCAGGAACATTATCTGCCAGTCGGAAATAGCAGTTCTTTTGGCCTATAGGGGGATAAGATCTGAATTTTTAAAAGAAAACCAGGCTCGAGAATTCAGTTCACCATTTACTCCAGTATAGATCATTTTATTTTTTAAAGTGATGTAGTTTTGACGCTTTCATGGATAAACTGCACAGATACTCTGGTGCAGCTTTCTTTGATGACCTCATTTTATGATTCTTATCAAAAGCTAACTTCAGAGCAGACAGACAAATTTTACAGAACATATTGTGGAGCCCCTTAAATTTAAGTGATATGACTGCCTACCATAAGGAATGCTGCTTGCCAGGCCCCTTTGGTTGCTCCCTCACTCAGTGTGCATGGTGAATCTCTGTTCACTGTAACCTAGCAGATACAAAACCTTTTTGCTGCTGGCAGGGACATGGAACAGTTGAGGTGCATAAAGCTACGAGCGAATTCTCTTGTCTCACCTCCATGTAGTTCTCTTCACAGATTACTTCCCTCGTAGACAAAGCCAGAGGTAGAGTACAGGTCTCTGTCACAGGATGCCTAGTCTTTCGCCCCTCAGGATCTGTCGCAATTATGTTCAATCTGAATAGAAACGACTCATCACCCTAAATAAGTAGCGGAGAAAAATGCAACAGGCTGAGGTTGTATGAACTCAAATGTTAAGCCAGCTTTTAGTAGTATTTCAGACCTATACCTGGTTTTCAGTGTGGCAGGAGAAATATGAGGCTCTTAGGGTTGCACGCCCACTCATCTCAAAGGTGCTCAGTGTGTAACCACACATGGAGGCATAATCCTTGTCAATGAGGTATGTGCTGGCTGCATCTGAGAAAAGACACTTGTCATTTCACACCTCTTCTCCCACAGAAAATTTAACAGCTGTGGCCAGGAACTGATCAACTGTGACTGCAGATTCAACCTCTACAGTCTACATTAGCCACCTACCTATAGCTTCAAATTTAGGTTCGCCCCCAGCAAAATCCAGATCAATAGACACCCACAAGTAACGATCACGACACTCAACCTGGATGGCTCCTGCAGAAGATAAGATTTGCAGAATAAGTTAGAAGCCTTTAGAAGCATGATTTAAGATTAAATATGTTGCTGCATGCAAATAGATGAATTAACACATGCATAGTAGCAAAATAAATGCCAAAGTAAAAAGAACACAAAAAACAATTCTTCAGCATAAGTGATATACTGTACTATTTCAGAACTTCTCTTTGTTTTTACACCAACCTGGTAGACCACGGTCACCACTCACATTTCCAAGTAGCCTTGAGCTAAACAATAAAAGGCTGTAGGGAGAAAGAGTTGCAGAGTTTTTTGTGAACCATGTATTTCCAAGATTTGTATCACACCCTCTCAGTCATTTAAGTAACTCTTAGTTTTGAAAGTGATCCTTTAAACTTACCCAAAGTACAGTTTATGATTCACAACCATGATCTGGCAAACAATACTCCCTCACTAATCAAAAATGAATACAACTTTATAGTTTACCACTTGAAAGTAAAAGCACCAAGCAGTATGCCTGTTGCTTCACAACTTCCTGTGAGTACTGGTTCAGGACTCTGTGGGTGCTTCTTTTATCAATAACAGGTGTTTTAATTAAAACAGTTCTCAAGGGTTCTCAGGTGCAGTTATTTGGCCTTCTCTGCTCCAAAAGTGTGTAGTAATAATTATTCCAGCAGAGGGCACCAGGGGAGCATTTTATCTTTAGACGTGCTGCACCACAGAGTTACGAATAAAGCCTTTCTTTTTCGTTTCAGATGTCAGTAGATGGCCCTGTAGCGCAGATTTTGAAAACAGTCAAAGATTTTTTTCAAATTAGCCTTGCTTTGGTGAAAGGATTGTGTGAAATCAGTCAAACCTCACCATTTGAAACGTGTTAATAGTTTTTAGTGTTGTACTTGTTAAATGTTTCATTCACATAGATTATGCTCTTTCATATTTTGAATATGGCAAATGCATTTCTTGAGCTGTTTTGCTGTCTTACTGTACTCTGCATTACTCGGATGCCACCAATGTCAGTTCACAGTCAATTGCATGACATCCCTGTTTGTCACTTCAAGGGTCACACTTTGATATAAATTTGAGCTGATGATAAGTATATTAATGAATTTTTGCTACAGGTCCTGCGAAAGCCCCAGTCCTGGGGAGTGGGTTCCACACAAGCCTGGGAAAAGAGTCTCGCGCTCAGACTCTACAGAATGGTAGGAACCCTTACATCTGCTTCTTGGTATTTAGAATCTCTGTGATCACATACACACACACATTGTGAGCAGTGAATACAACCTCTACATTCAACCCATACATCCCAGTAGTGAGCACACACACAGGATCAGTGGGCAGCATGCCTGCGCCCAGGGGCAGATGTGGGTTAAGTGCCTTGCCCAAGGGCACTTTCCCATGGCTGTTCACCCACTCCCCTTGCCCCCATTTTTCCTGCTGGTCCCGGGGATTGAACCGGCGACACTCTGGTCGTAAGCCTACTTCTCTAACCATTAGGCCTTGGCTGCTCCAAAATGTATCATTTGTCTCCCCATCGGGGAATTGAATCCCGGTTTCCTGCATGACAGGCAGGGATACTCACCACTATACTAATGAGGACACAGCTATGAACTGATGATTGTGTTGGCTGGTCTGTTTAAAAAAAAAAAAAATCATTTAATGACTGTTCAGTGAAGTTTAGTCTCATCGCATAAAAAGGTAATAATGGATCAATCATTGATAACTCTCTGCTTGTACTGCAATAGACAGTCCATAAAAACAGTTCAAAGTACTTTGATATGTCATGGCAACACATTTAAGTGTTATCTACTGTAACTGTTAGGCATACCATGTGTAGTTGTTCATTTGTTTCCTATGCTAGTGATATTGTTATAGCGGTTATATTAACTATAAGCTTTTTTAGGAGTGTTTTGTAATTGCTGTGTGGAACAATAACTTACTCTTTGTCTACTTTTTCCCCCACTGTATCTGATTGTGTTTTTTTGTAATCAAATGTTACAGATTGCGTGAATTTAGATACAGTATATGCATGTGCTCAAATATGTGTATGTGTGCACTTTGTGTGAACATCTGCTTAAACTGTTGAAGCATGGGTCTACGTAATGTCTGATGTGTGTGTGAGAGAGACAGTGTTTGAGACTCACTCAAAAAAGCATTCTTTGAGAACTGTAGAGTTATGGTCTATGGCAGTTGAGTGCGAGTAACCACAGATCACTGACAGAACTGAATGGTCCCAGTGCGCTCCCCACACCTGGACCATCTCCACTCTTCTCCTCTCCTCGCATTCTCCCCTCCTCACTGACTGTTCCAGCTGCAGTCACACATACCCAGCCCTGTGCTCCAGCCAAAAGTAGTCCTCCACCTGGAGTTTCACATGATCTGTAGGGTTGTTCTGCAGCTCCATGGAAACATGCCTGAATCAGCTAATCAAAGATCCTGAATAGTGTTTGAATATGCAATTCAGGCGTGTTAGGTTAAAGTAGGGGAAAAACAGAGACATGCAAGAGTGCAGCTCTCCAGGAGGAATGTATATTCTCAAACTATACTGCCAGAATAGAATTTGAACAAAGGTTTTGTAGAGTTGTTTGTTGTACTCAACATAGCTAAACAACCCACAGTGATTAAATGATCTGTTTATTTATTACAAATATGCCTGAACATAAGGAAACTTCAAAAAACTGTCAAGCTGTTTCATGATATCGTTCACCCATTCAGAAATGACGCCAGCGGCGCCCAGTGTCGTAACAGAGCCCCAGGCAATGTTTGTAAAACAACCTTTCTTAGCGTTGCTTACGTAATCTCAATGCCGCACAGACGTTAAGAGGGGTCAGTGCAGAACTGCCTGTTCATCCTATGGTGTGCAGAGCATGAAAACCACCCTGAGATTAAGCAGGCCTAGGGAGTGTGAGGGGAAATGAGAGGACAGGCACACAGTGGCTCCTGAATAGAGGGATTACACTCTTAAAAGCTTTCAGGGTTATTTTTGGAGTTGGCACAGCGACATGCCACTCTTCACTCTGTAGCTACGGGGGGTCCTTGAATCTACACCGATGCGTAGAGTGACTCCCGATTCTTTATCTGTTCTTATCCAGCTCTTTTTCATAACAGACGCGTTCACGGTGCCCATAACATTCTCCAAACATTTAGAATGAGTGAGAATGAATGAACTATGAAAATTCGATATAAGAATTAAGAAATGGTTTTGTCCTGAATTGAGACCTCTGATATTACTGCTGATGTTGAGCTCCTAACACTAGAGACCAGACTGAGTAAACTCGAAATGTGCCCAGTAGAGCATCATTTAAAGTGAAGGATTCTAGATAGGACTTATGAGATGCATAAAACTGAAAGCTATAGTGCTGTGTAGACTATGGAGTTAGATATTTGTAACATAATTATATAAAATTTACCAGAGTGCCCACAGTATGTGTTTGTGTGTAAAAATAAAAGACAGGCATTGTACGTGTGAAGTATAAAGGTTACAGATGGTCTCCGCACTCGGGAGTAAACAGCTGTCTCTCCGCCCAGAGAATCACAGGGCGTGTGTGCTTGTTTTTTTTTTTTTTTCCTCCAAGGCCCATTACGAGCCTGTCTGGATGTGAAGCGTTCTCATGACATCACTGCTACTGGAAAACCAAACACCTGCCTGTGAAGTCATGCCTCTGTCTGTGTGTGTGTGTGTGTGTGTGTGCGCGCGCACGCGTTTGTGTGTGTTTGTGTGCGTGTGTGTGTGTGTGTGTGTGTGTGTGTGTGCGCGCGTGTGTGTGTGTGTTATGTCTCTAGGGAAACGGCAGATCCACAACCTGGGTAGCCAGCTGCAGTTGAACCAGCATTGCCTGGACACTGCATTCAACTTCTTCAAAATGGTGGTGAGCAAGCACCTCACTCGTGGGCGCAAGATGACTCACGTCATTGCGGCATGCCTCTACCTGGTCTGTCGCACCGAAGGCACACCACGTATCCTTTCATCCTGTTGAGAAATCCCCCCCTACTAATTGCTTAATTATGGGTTCATTCTCCCAGCAGAATCAGAAAACTATGTGTGAGCTCACACTAACCTGTCAGAATTACTGACCTGCTGGTTTGCAGTCAACCAACAGTGGGAACCACTCCCCTTGGATTCATTTTAGATACCATCTCACACTTTCCTAACATTTTTTTTTTTTTAGTTAAGGTTTTGTTCGGTCCATATTTTGTTCTTGTGGCTGCTTCTATATGGAAAAAATATTATATTTGCACAGAAAGCATAGCCTAATTTGACCATAACCATCTATTATTATAGCTCTACCCTATATGGTAATCTGCACACAGACATGTGAAATGCGTGTACTTGAAGTAAACAAATAAGTACTAATAAATAGCTACATCTTACATGTGTTGGAGACACAGTAACTATTGCATGATATGTGTTTTTTTTTTTCCTGCAGTGACGGTGTAAAGAAATGATGTATTCTATGTACATATACAATTTTCATATAATTTTTCCATATGAGCGCTGTGACCAGATGTTGTGGGATTAGAGGACAGTTTACTGCTCCTCCAACCTAATATCAAACTGTAAATCATAGCAAAGGGACCCCTCTGAATTCTCTGCATCTCCCATTGCTCTCTTACCTCAGAAACGTTTACACTCACAGGACTGAGTTTCTGGTGGGACATATCTGGCTAACAGGGGAACGTCAGTGCAATATGTGAAAAACATTCTGAGAATGTCTTATTCAAACAACGCACGAAAATGCTCTTTATGTAATGTAACACTGTACAGATGTCTTAAGACATTTTAAAAAACTAAACCATTTGACTGATGTGAGTTTTGTCCCCTTTGTTTCTTGACTTTACTTTTGTGTGGACCAGTTCTCACAGGTACCTGTGTTTACCTTACTTACCAGCCGTGGACCTGGGTTTTAGTTATGGCTGATTATAGGCTTAATGTTGTCTTCGTCGTTACGGATAGAGCAGAAACACTGAGAGATAAATGAGAATTAATAACAGCTGATAATATTCTTTCACGAAGAAAACAGTCTGTGTGGTCTCCTCTCTCTTTGTCTGTCTTATGGAACATTAGTAGTCTTTTCAGCTCTTTGTGATAATCAGCTCTTGGAGAAGGCTTTAACTCACCACACTGACATTTCAGCAGTACAGTATACACAAAAGCAGTGTGTACGTATCTGTGTACCCTATCTCTCACGTTCACACTCGCTCATACGCATGCAACTTCCCTCAGCTGATGTGAATACGCCTGGGGGCTTGTGTTGCAGCAGGCAGGGCTGTGTGTGCGGTTCATTGTCGAGTGTTTCCATTAGGGTGTGGTAGTCTGGCTCAGGGGGTTGGGTTGGGCTCATTCTCAATGAGACGCAGACTCCAGAAGAGATTCAGTGGTTTATCACTGAGCTTAGGGATAAGTTTTGAAATGTTGGTGATGGTGAAACAATGCCAGAACTTTATGATGATAATGTGAATTAATGTTGACTAGTTTAATTGGTTATGCCGCCACCAGACTCAGCCAAAACATTCAAAATATTTAGGGCATAGAATTGTTGTAGAAACGGATGGAGAAACTCTATATTAGAGCGACAGCGGTAGTACATATAAACCATGGCAAATTTACGATTTGTTTTTAGCAATATAACAGTTATTAGCTATATATCATTCTTTGCATCTTCAGAACACAGCCTACATGAAGTTATATGTCTGTTTTAATTCCACTTATGCACCCCCTTCCACATCTCCACACTACTACTACTACTACTACTACTACTACTACTACTACTACTACTACAATTACTGGCTTCATTAGATCTCGTCTGTAATTAAGACCCTAACACTGATCGCCTGCGCCATCTCCTCATGACGTGAGATTATCCTTTCCCTTTCAGACGTGCTAATCTCTCCACACTGAGCGTTAAGGGCATTAATCACCATGGTGATGTGTGTTCCTCTCAGGTGTGTGTGTCTGTGTGTGTCTGTACGTGAGTGTGAGCGAGGCGCGTGCCAATCAGGTGCGAGGCAGCAGATGGACTGAGTGAATCCCTCTCTGGCTATAAAGAGCAAAATCCATGCCAGTGGCTTTGCAGAGGTGGATTAGCAAAGATGTTTAGCACAAGCCTAAACCAAAGCCCAGAAATATCTATTACAGACTCAAACTCAGGACACATGTATATTGAAACAGATTTACAGTGAAATCGGTTTGGGGTTTGTGGTGACTGTGGAACTGTTCAGGCAATGTCTTGATGTTGTGTTCTTGTCTCTGTGATATATTGTATGCTGCTTGTCTGGCTTTTATTTCTTTGGCTGTCCTCCCTAACTGACTCCCAGATATGCTCCTGGATCTGAGTGACCTCCTACAGGTTAGCCTCCACACATTTTAATATCATAACATTTTAATACGTCCAAAACTCACCTGCCAACTTTGCCGGAAATGATCAGTTTCTTAACTTTGGAATTCTTAATGAGTAAAGATCCATGTTGTCAGCTAAGCAGCAATTTTCTGTTCCCATGCAAATTTGGTTGGTTGAATCTAAAACATTTGGTGGCTCCAAGGAAGCACAGTCAGCGTCGGCCACAATGAGCGCCTGTGGCATGTGACCATGGAGCCCTTTCTGAAAATCTTGAATAATACATATAATGTTCACAGATAAATTCAGCAATGTGGCAGCAAACCGTGGACATAATAATGGATAATGTGTAAAATCAAGTTTGTTCAGGGGTGGAGTTTATAATGCTAGATGTTCCGGGGGAGGCATTTTAGGGAGACACAGCTGGTGCGGCACTTATTTTTACTCCCCCAGCTGTCGAAGGGAACGCTGCTCTCTAAACCTCGTCTGGTATTAGCCGGGCGTCAGGAGAATGAGCTAGAGTCAGGCAGAAGTATGCCATAAATGCCAAGCAAGTGCAGCCACACCCGGGACTGACTCCACCCCACCCACCATGAGTTGCCAGACTAACTAGAGACCTGATGCCTGGGTTATGACCTCTGGTCTTTGCTGGGGGGGTGCTTAAGTGCTTTTGGCTTGTGCAGAAGTGACCGAGCAGGTGTTGGCACAGCATTTAAAGACATGGAGCCATATTTATGAACATCATTTTTTACATGCTAATGTGATTTGCTTGTGGAAGACCTGTAACGTGACAAGCTGCATAAATTACTAACCATGTTACATTTTTTTTTTTTTCCACAAGCTGTGATATGTCTTCAGATATTTTGTATGTCTCAGCATCACATACTCTTTGCATTTCCGTAGGTGAATGTATACATCCTGGGGAAGACCTTTCTCCTGCTGGCAAGGGAACTCTGCATCAATGCTCCAGCTGTCGGTAAATCTCTCTTTCCTCTGTCGTTTTGTATCTACTTAAGCAAAAGTTTAGAGCACTGTACTTGTGGATGCCTAATGTACCTTCACATTTTTAAGACAGCCAAGATTGAGCGTTAAGCCAATGACTGAGTTAGACTGGTCATTATGATGCCGAATGAGGGCCACCAGCTGTGCAACCATGACCCTGTCCTCTTATCCTGATTAAGGAATAATTATGGTAATTTTTGGCCACACTTGAAAAGGTTTTCCCTATCACATATGCACGGAGTTGTAGATTGTTTCTATGGACATAACCACAGCGTATGACACTCATCTGTTATATCAAGCAACCATTCATACCCGACTTCTCCGCTCCATAAAAAGAGTAATGCACTTCTGTTGTTATTCTGACTCATCAAATGAAAACGAGGAGCGGTAAACAGAAGTGAACTACACAGCAGAGTGCAATCTGATGTTAGGGTGCTGTGAGTAATCCCCACAGGCAGACTGATAAGCTGGTTTCCATGTGTAGACATTTCATATTCAGCTGTCTGACCATAGAAAATCTGCCATTAAACAAAGCAGCTCATCTGCTTTCTGTTTGCTAAACCCTCAATTAGAATGCAAATGGCATTACAGCATATTCTGTGAGCTGAATACAAACAGTCCCTCTAAATAGTTTCCAATGCAATCTGGCCTTGATATTAAGTCACTTTTAACAGTCTTACTTCAAACCTAATTGTAGTTTCTGTGTTATACAATTTATACAGTTCACGCATTAGGTTTGCTGTATTGTAAATAAATATCAAAATTGTTTTGATTAGATAGAGTTAAGAGAAAACTTTTAAACTACACATGGCATGACAATACTTCAGTCCAAAAAACTCATCTAAGAATTTATCTGTATTGCATCACATTCATAAGAAATTAGGCTTCTGCTATAGCTCATTAATGTAGTGGTCTTGAATCAAGGAATAAGACAGAGCAACGACTTGGTGTCACAAAAACCTTTATGATCTGCAGTTCTGTAAGCTGCACACTAATACAAGACATACCATTTGTCAGTCAGCATCAAGCTGTGAACAAATTAGTCTCAAGTTATGTACAAAACACTTCACTCTAGCGGTTATTCCCCACCAGTAGTGCAATACAACTATTCATTTATTTATATTTTATATGTATATATATATATATATATTTATATATTTATATAGGTCTGCATGCTGCAGCATCAATAATTAAATCAAATATATTTCCTTAATAAATAAAATTGGAGAGCATTCCTTCACTCAACATTTGTCAAAGAACAGAGTCCGTTAAAGCACTCACAGGCTTTTTCATCAAAAAATCTTCTCACTGCTACACTGTTAAGAAGGCAGAAACCCTGTTAGACCTCTTACTCTCCCGTGTGTTCATTACATCGAATAAAGTGGGCAGAATGCACTTTCGATATGGACATCCTCTTACGAATAGAAGACAAGCTCTGGGATCTGTCCCCCTTGCACTCCTGTTCCATTAGTACTGTCTGAAGAACACTGGAACTGAAAGGTCACCTTCCCACACTGCACTTCCGTCATCCCCTCCTGACCAAAGTAACTCAGTTCATTCCCATCTAGCACGGCACTGACTGTATAGAAGGCATCCTGCTCTACTTGGACCGGGTGCTCAAACCACACTGAGAAGGTGTTGCTTGAGCCGTCCGAAACAAACTTTGTAAGGTTCTGGGCCAAGATTACTCCTTGGCGTTTGAGTTCAATCTTGACGCTGTACTCTGCCTTGCCACCGCTTGAGCCATACAACCCTAACCCAGCGATGAAGATCCGCTTGTCTACAGCAAACTGGATGCTGTCACATCGTCCACGGTAACGCCACTGGTTGCTGCGGTAGGCAGATGACTGGAAGCGATGGCAACGCTGGGGTGTTAGCCCCTTTCTTCGCGTCTGCGGGAAGTCTAGCTTGGGCTTGTTGGCTGCTGTGTACCACAGGAAAATGTCATGAGTCTCCTCCAAGGTCAGTACATCCGACTGAGCTGCTCCATCTGCAAACTCCTCCAGCGTCATGGTCGGGATGCGGACCAGATAGAGTGCCTTGCCTAGCACGGCTCTCTTGTTCCGGGTGGTTGGCCCCAACCCCTGTCTCTTGCACTCAGCCACTGCCCAGTCCAAAACGGCCTGGAAGACCACCGCCTCCCGGGTGTTGAGTGTTTCACGCCTTAAGATGATTTCCAAGGTCTGCAAGTCAATCTCGCAGAAACCCTCTGAACGCAGGGCCAGCTCTGCTTGAGCATCGATGACCTCCCAGCAGCGCTGGGTCAGCTCTGGTTCCTCAAACAGACGACTCTGGGAAAGCAGAACACAGGCATTCTTGGCCTCCAAGCTGGTCTCCAGAAACGTGACACAGGCCTTGGCCAGTGCAGGCACTATATACTTCTTGGCAGCGTACAGAGTGGCCAGCACTGTGTCCGCCTCTAGTTCAATCTCATCGCTATACATGTACCTGAGAGGAGGAAAAACGAGGAATCTGTGTTAAAACCAAATACCAACATATACATGATGTATTGAGGCTTTGATGAAGATGATGACAGTGTGTAATAACAGTAATTGAGGGCAGAGGGCTTACTTCAAAAGGATTAAAAAAGCAGCAGGCTCTACATCAGGGATGTGAATCTCTGACTCCCCCTCTGCAAGGTCCCCATAAAACATAGCAGCAAAGACAGAACTGCCCACTGCCAGCACATACTGAAAACAAAAGACAGATGCAAATTAGGTTGTGTGACACCTGGAATTTTCAGTGCGTGTCGCTTGAGAGGACCTCCACAAATATGCGCTCACCTTGTGTGCGGGAACTTTCTCTGATTCGCCGGGAGGACCCACAATGAAATGAACATCCGCCATGAGTTCGTTATTGAACATTAAAGCATTCCTACAAGCGGAAATAAACCAGTTTTATTGATAGCATTCGTATATAAAATCTACATTCAAATACGGTTACCATAAACGATAAGGACTGTAGCAGCTAAGAGCAGTATACTAGGGAGTAAGCTTTCGTCTACCTTTCGCGCAGTGTCGGATGAGCAGACTGCCAGCTGGCAGTCTCGACGTTGTTATTGTTGATATTCTGCTGAGCTGCAGTAGTAGTCGGTGTGGTCACAGTCTGAGTGACCTGAACGATAGTCTTCTTGCTGGCAGCAGTTACAGCTGTGCCGTTGCTGTTTGGGAGGTTAGTGTTTATGCTTGCAGGATACAATTCTGCAGCCATCTTCTTCCTCAAGGATAAACTCACGATCTCATAGCATACTGGCAGCTTTCCGCTCTGTTTCCCACTCTTTTTTGTCCTTTTTAACGTTTCTGGAAGTAAAAGGAAAAACGTCAGAAACTTCATGATCCGGCCATACAGGCAATCTGGAGTTGTTCCCATCAGCAAATAAATCCACCAGTGTGAAACGATGGAGAGAAGTGTGTTCTCAGAAGTACCCTGAAACTATATGATTAAATTATAATTCCGAGTTGCTCTTTGTCTTATGTGCTTCAATGAAATCTTGCATTTCTGAACAGGAGTGGCTACAATCCCTCAAAATATTTTAGAAAAGCAGCATGATTGTATCCGTCCAGCGGAACCATTCCAATACGACTACTTTTTTTCCTCTTTCTCATTGCATCATTGATGAATTGGGAAGAACATCCATCTTCGAAGCTCTCATCCCAAAACAAATCTTAACACCCCTGACTGTAGCAAACTCTTCGTACGATAACGTAGCAAAATGCTTTCGTGAGCTTGGACGTGAAGAATATAATAAATTTAGACAAACAATTTAAACCGTGGGCAAAAGCAAGACACTGATTATCTTGCAAACGCACACTCTATCTCCACTCAACGGATGCACTTTTTCTGTCCGCCGAGTGTTAAGGAGTTCGTTTTGTGTAGCCAAAGCAAACGCCCAGTTCTGTTTTGACAAATCAGATGTATACATGTCTTGGACGTCAGAAACCCTTAGGCGCCGCCCACAGCCGAGCCGCCTGCCCTCTCTCGCCATAATATTCCAGAGACCAATACGAGCAGGATTTAACCCTTGCCGTATTGTTGACAATATATATTCACGTCACCAATTCGAATGACACCACGGAAAATACACAAAACAGCACAAATAAGATTCTCCTCATGTATTATTGTTTAATCACATAAACTCCCTGTTATAAAATGAACGTTTTAAAAGCAACAACACTGGCTAATGTTTTCAGCAAGTTCGTGATTAGGTACAGTTAAGGCTTTTGAGCACTACAGAAAAATTTATGAAGTTACTTTTAACTGTGCATTGCAACAGCTCTCTCACAAACAAAACGACAACGAAGACAATCTGGACAGACTGTTCAGGTTTGACTGTGATTTGACTGGCATTTCAGTCCTAAAATACACCCGAATTGTCTGGATGATGGGACGCCGATTTTTAATTTGGTTCTCTAGGTAAACATCTGCAACAAATTAGATGCTTAACAGCTAAAATCTGCAAGAGGCAGTTGCACACAACCGAAAAACAGATGTGTACTGCATTGGCAATATTTAGTTGTACGATCACTGATCAAAAGAAATCAACGTGTAA
Organism: Chanos chanos; assembly: GCF_902362185.1. Lineage (NCBI taxonomy): Eukaryota > Metazoa > Chordata > Actinopteri > Gonorynchiformes > Chanidae > Chanos > Chanos chanos. Next base: position 19,574,646 of record NC_044498.1, on the reverse strand, counting down.
GGTTTTTTTTTTCCTCTTTAGCAATTCGGCGCGGTAAAAGAGATAAAGTAGGCACATTCGGAGAAGCTCTCCACAGGCTCTGTAGTCGAAGTCAGATGAATCATCGATCTTGATTCAACACCACTCAACCCTGACGGAAACTCCAAGAGCATATAATTTGTAAAATCATTACCTTATTGAACAGAATGAGGCTCGGTTCACAGAGATATACATTCAGGTTTGGTTTGTGGACGCTCGGTCGCAGCCAGGAGCCATGTTAAATCCGGAGACTGGTATGAGGTAGGGGGTTGGGCTTACGTCCTGTAACTAGACTGGTTTCCCAGCTTTCCAACAGAGGGCCCCGGCGTTACAAAATGGATAATTTGAAAGGTTTAAAACGGCCTCTCCGCGTTAAGGAGCTTAAACGTCATTTAGTCGTAGACAGTAGTATTTTTTCATACATACGGTCAGATTTTCGTTCCAGGCGTACAGTCTCCGAATTATTATAAATTGTTATTGTAAAGATTAATCTTTCTTAAACGTGCTAACCTGTAACAGCTATGCTCAGTGTTGCCAAAATGATATAAGGACTGGTTGTAACTGTAAATCTGACTACACTGTTTTCAAATTACGGTCTTGGGAACCAACCACACTACACATGTTTTGTCTTAGTTCAAAATAGTCCACCCCTTTAAACTGATAAATGTTGAATGAATGCAATCGGGACAGTTTGTCCTGAGCTTCTAAAGAAGTACAGACCTTTGGTTTGTCAGGAGTGGAACTACGAAACAGTGTCCTAAATTTACAGTCTAATCTGATCAATTCACTTTGACAGTCTCTGTGAACCCAGGAAGAGCAGTCAATGAAAGCGTTAACATTTTGATGGAACACTAAATGTACGTGTTAAAGAAACTGCCTTACAACTTATCGCAGGCCAGTGATAGACTACACATCCTGTGTATTCATTTGGGAAATGAAGGAAACGCTGTGTACGATCCCATCTTTGTCTTCAGAGGGATTAGATTAACCCTTGTCCATGATAAATGAGAGATGGGTTTTTTTCTCTCTACGTATTATCACTTTGAACTATTTTTTGTGCATTGCATTCAATGCTGGGATCTCCTGTTTCGAAATGTACCAGAACTACTATTTTTGTGTCTTATGTGAATGTTTGGTTCATTCAAGTCATTTTGGAATAGTGGGATAAGGAATGTTCAGTATGCAGCTTCAGGGAATCCTTTTTGAATGGCTTTAACACATCTTCCTCTGGTCCCAAATGCACAAGTATTGTGCACAGAGTGACTGAGTAGTGGTTTCTCAGGGAGAGCTTTTTGGCTCTCGTCTGCATGGAAAATTCTCACAGCTCTCACTTGATTCTTACATGGTTCTTTGAGGCCCCTCAGCTTTGCCATGTTCATCCATCATTTTTTTTTTAAATCAAACTCTGACAGCCACACATTTTCACAAATCAGGCAGTCCCAATCAGTTCATTTAAATAGGTGCCACCCAGTCACTTTCTATTTTGCTGTAGCATTGGAAATATTCAGAGTATTGTCACATGAGGAATTTTTTTTTTTTTTTTTTGAGACAGCTGAACCTGCTTTCATTCAAACAGATTACACAAAAGTCCCTCTAATGCCTGTTGCTGATTTAATGTAACTATACGGTTTTGCATCACCAATATGTATCACAAGGTAAAAAAAATCAAAAATCACGGGAGGGAACCTGTCCCAGGGGATTTATCTGTGGCTGCAATGTCTCCCCACACAGTTTTCTTCAATGAGATTGCCACAGGCTGACTGTTTGCGCTGAACTCATTTTATTCCTATTAGGACACCAGTGCTGTGTGCTTTAGTGGGGCATCGGAAGGAGTTTACCCAAGGACTTAGAAGTAGGTGGAAGTGAGGGATTTTTAGTCATGCACCCGCTATGTGACATCAAACCAAGTCTCATTGAGAAGTCCCTATAGAGAAGCAGCGCTCCAGATTCACCAGCAACTCAGGAAGGACTCTGTAACATTAATGTGTTTTTTAACCATGCAAAAGGACACCTGCTGGATGAGAGAGACCAACTCCTTCACCCTGTGCTCACTGGTGGAGATACATGAGAAGTTGAATTTAGTTTAAAACCCTTTTGGTTGAATATATGAGAACTTTTCATATAACTGGTATACATTTCCAGAATGTTATTTGGTTAGGTTTGCTCACTCTGATGCATGGTTTTGGACCTCTTTAGACCCCTGCCTGTACATCCCCCGCTTTGCCCATATGCTGGAGTTTGGGGAGAAGACCCATGAGGTCTCGATGACAGCACTGAGGCTGCTGCAGAGGATGAAGAGGGACTGGATGCATACAGGTCGCAGGCCATCGGGTCTTTGTGGTGCAGGTATGTTGTCATGGCGATGAACCACTCCCAGCCAATCTGAGGAGTGTTCCAAAGCACATATGTGCAGCGCACCCATAATTAATGTCAGCATTCTCCATTTAAATGAATGACTGTAATCTTACAGGAGGCACTGAAGAACTTCATCGTTCAATTTAATGTACAATACAGGTTAATCTGTCTACAATCCATATTCAATGTTATATATGCATTTTTGTTTTGCAAAAGTTTATTAAAGCCCTAACCCTAAACTTAATAAATGTTTAATGGAACAGAGCTACCATGTTGCATAACATGCATAAAAATAAGTGTAGCTCCTGTTCCATGCTGCTACACAGACCTCTGTGTCCCTCTTCTGTAGCAGAACAGTTAAGTCCCTCTTTTACGCCGGCAGCAAGATGCCCTCACTGCAGAACAGAAAAAACAACACGCTTCTTGCGTCTCCAGTTAAGCTCTCTCTCTCTCTCCCTCTCTCTCTCTCTCTTTCTCTCTGTGTCTCACTTTCCCATTAACATCCGCTGCTGCAATATCTGAATAATTTATAATTCACCATTAATCATTCACAGTGTTCACAGGAAGGTGGTAAATGTAGTCGGGAGCTCTCAGTTCTGAAGTTGATAGCTTCAGTGGAACTGGTAGTGTAAATGCCAAAAAATCAAAGACCTCACCTTCCAGCACTGTAAAAGTAATCCAACCTCATTCTTCACTCGTTTTGTTAACATCTTTAAAGAAAGATCCAGGCACAGAGGAGAACTTTAAGAGGTTGCTAGTTTCACTTTGCCCAAGTCCGTATCTGTCACGTACCTTGCAATGTGCAGTCTGCCCTCGAATAAGTCTGCTGATGGAGCCCAGGTTTCTGGCTTTTGTTTGTGATGTTGACTAAATATAGTATAGTCTACTGAAAGAGTAAAGCTGACTTGCAGAATGGCAAAGGAGATGTGTGGAAGTGCGTGTATTTATGCCTGTCTCTTGTAGAACTAACTGCACAGAGCAGCTCAGTACATTTACATGTCTTGCTATGAGAGGAGAACATTGTGGTCCTGACACAAACATCACAGCTATATGCTAAAACCCTTGTATAACAAAAAAACTTTCCCAGCGCCTACACTATCGTTCACCTTTTTTTCCACCTCTGACATGGATTAATCCGTCCTCTTTCCTATCTTCCCATGTGACCTTCAGCCTTACTGGTGGCTGCCCGCATGCATGATTTTCGCCGCACGGTGAAGGAGGTCATCTCCGTGGTAAAGGTCTGTGAGGCCACGCTGAGGAAGAGGTAGGTGTCACAAAAATCAAAGCTCAGACTGGATTGTTCTTACTTTGGTTCACGTTTTCCCCGTGAAAGTCACACTCTCATTTCATTCTTATGCTCAGTTTTCAGACATGAGTCTCTGTAGCTTATGGTACTTTATGGTTCTTGCAGGGAAAGGGATATTTTGAACTTAAGTTTTAAGAGGAGATTTGAAGAGCACTTTTTTTTTTTGAGAACAACTACTGTACTTGTAATTTGTTTCCCTCAAAGTTTGGCTCACTGGCTGTTGGCTCTTTTTTTTTTTCCGGAAAGTTTCCTCTAACTACACTGGATGTCATTTGGCCTCCAGAGAAGCTCAGACACACTTGCAGTGTATTTTTAATAGACTCACTATTTGTAAAGCCCTCTTAAATTTTGTACCTCTGCCTTCCAATCTTACGTACTTTCAGACACGCTTTTTACTAACTGAATAGAAGAATGTCTGCCATTCTTTTCCATGCCATTAAGCAGAGAGAACTTAAACGGTGAAACTGGGAAGACAGTCTTTTTTTTTTGGCACAGGTTTTGTTTTATAATGCACCAGTCAATGCTCCTATCATTTTTTGTGTGAACATAGATTTTTTGACATGGAAACTTACTGTTGTAACTCGGACATTGTCTTTGCCTGGTGTTACAGGCTGACAGAGTTTGAAGACACACCGACCAGTCACCTGACCATCGATGAGTTCATGCGAGTGGACCTGGAGCAGGAGTGTGATCCTCCATCTTTTGTGGCAGGCCAGAAGAAGATTAAGATGCAGGAGGTCAATGCAATACAAGATATTTATGATATCTCATGTCTGAATCATTATGATGATTGCATCCCAAAAACATAAGTTACCTTTATTGGGTACAACCAGTTACAGATTTTGCTCATTTAGAATGTGAATGTTTTTGAAATATGCTAAATCTGTTTTTATTTTGTTGCAGTATCAGAGTATTGGCCATCAGCGTCAATTTCTACTCTGGAATGATTTTGGGCTTGAATTCAAATTGTCAGCTTTGCACAAACATGTCAATTTTAATCATCTTTAGATTGATTTAAAAATGTCTAGAGTTTGACAAACACCCAAAGCCAGTTTGTTGATACAGTGATTTTAAAATAGAGTTGTTTGCCAAAAATCTCGTCCGAGTATTTTTTGTTATGCAGACCTTGATCTTGGCTTATCTGTCTGTCTATTTGTGGCATAATTCCATCATCATGAAAATTTTCACTTTCATTTCAGCTGGAGAAAGAATTAGCGAAGAAACTTGATGAATATCAAGGTTAGTTTTTCATCTCAGAATATGATATGATGTGATATTGAAGAAATTCATAGCATATGTGTCTGTGTCCTTGGTGACTGCATGAACTTTTGTACTATTTCCATTTTTGTAATTGTGTGAATGGCTCTGCAGGTGAAGTCAAACTCTACAGGGATGAGATAGAGACTGAACTGGAGAATAGTCGACCCAAACTGAGAGGAATTTATGCTGCCTATGCCAGAGAGGGTATGTCATACAGAGACCATCAGTTGCTCTATGTATGTGTGTGTGTGTGTGTGTGTGTGCATGTTTATTTTGATATGGTTGGTATATAAATGAGCGTTTTATTTGACAGTTTGGAAAAACATAGCGAACTAACATTTTCTTCAAGTGTTTTTTCCAGGTCATTTTCTCTTTGTGCGTTACTAGCTTGACTAGGCTGGCTAAATGTGTTAATGTGACATTTTGTGCTGTATATATGTGATTCTTTGCACCTCTAATCAGTGCTGGCCTGAAAACATAGTCATATTGTTTTCACACTGACTAAAATTTCTGTGGTAAAAGAAAGCTCATGCAATATCAGTCCTCTCCAAGCATAACAATTGGATTAAAAATAAGATTAGATAAAATAAATTAAATAGATAAATCGCACTCCAAATGAGATTTTAAGCAACACTGCAAGTCAACTTTACAGTGGTTTTAAAAGTACAGTAAAATATATCTCTCTATCTATATCCATCTATGGCTCATGGCCCGCTCAAAAAGGATTGTGAAAAGCCAGTCCATCGGTTTAATCGAGAAGACTGTGTGTGTGTGTGTCTGTCAGATGCTGAGGACCCTGGGCTCTTGTTGGCCTCGAGGCAGGCCGGAGATGAAGAGCCTGAGGACGAGGAGATGCAGGCAGCGGCTCAGCATCTCAATCAGGAGTTCATCAGCCAGGTGCTTCCTGAGCTGGAACAGGAGACACAGGGCGAAGGGGAAACACAGCAGAGAGACAGGGAGCGCTCAGACCAGCCCTCCAAATCAACACACATTCCCCTCACTGCCATCCTTGGACCCCTGCCAAGCGCAGCCAGCCTGGGCCTTACAGACTCCATCCGGAAGTGCATCAGCGAGGAGGGAGAGAGCGGTGAGCGGCCTTGTCCTCCTCACGCGTCTGGTTCTTTCCCTTATGTTCTATGATTGGAGTGTTGTGTTGTTTACCTTTTTTTTCCCATGTTGTCTTTCTTTGTCGTCCGTTGGCCCTTGCTTTGCCTGTTACGCTGGATTGAATTCACTGTTAGTTGCCTAAGGGATATTCTGAAGATTGTGGTTAGGGGTAAATTTCACTTGTTTTGATCCAGACTTCTCAGGGATTAAATGGTCCATATTTTATTTAACAGGCCGGTAGAGTGTGATATCCTTCCAGATTGTCCTCACGTCACACTCTTATGCAGAAAAAGCTGCTTTTTTTGTCTCATAGCTTAATCGGTGCACCTGCTCTTGCATTGGATAGCTCAGATGGCCAATTTCTTGCCGTCTTTTACTGGCTGATTGTCAGATTAAGTCTCTGTTGTTTTTTTTTGTTGTTTTTTTTTTCCTGTGGAGTAGCCAAGGCAGAGCCATATTCATGTGCAATTCTGAGGGCTCGTGGATTACAGGATTATGTTAGAGTGGGGGAGTTCCATTATTTTTTCAAAAGTGGTCAGAATTGAATTTTATTTCTGAAAGAGGAGAATGTGGAGTGGGTGTTAGCGTGGGCTATCTACAGCAACTTGAATCTTTAGAGCCATATGGACAGTGAGAACTCTTCAAAAGATTCCTTTTTTAGTCACTGTTTCAACAGTCCTGTGTTCAGCCTGTGTACATTCAGATACACAGAAAAAATGCATTTGAACAGAAGCAAAAAGTTTTATGTACCTGTTAACTTTACATTAGTTTCTGCTAGCATGATTTTATTACACTCATATGTAATTTGATATATAACCCAATATTTTACTTATGTCTTTTAGTCAACTGGAATCATAAAATACCATCAAATTCACACCATCAATATACTTTACATTTGTAGATGAGTTTATAAGTATAAATTATTCAATGAGATATTTAAAGTTTTAGTACCATCCAGTGAAATCTATGCTCTCGTTAATGTGCTGTACGTTAACTGTTGAAGGATTTGATTGTCTTTTTGGCAAGCCGGCGAGATTGCTGGTGAGAGGATTGTGTTTGGGGAAACATTGATAGAATGTTTAATCTCTTTTCTGTGAACTCTCCAGTGGGGAGTTGGTAAGACGCAATCATTCGGGGTTTTGCTTAATCCGATTTAAAAATCTAAAAAGGGCAGTTCCTACATGTCTGTATGTTCGAATGTACAGACGCTGAAATTAGAATGTGTCGGAGATTTATTTTTTATGCCAACTACATGCATGCTCCCCGTATTGATAAACATGTGTGGATAAATACATATCATGTGATATTTGCCAAACCTTTATTCGTAAGAATACTCTAAACCTAAGATGAGCCGAGGGTTTCTTCACATTGCATCGGTTTTTTTTTATGCTGCTCCCATGGAATTTTGTCCCTGATTTGTGTACCATTTAAATTACTTACTGCACTAGTGACAGAGACTAGCTTATATGAATATTTCTATAACCACAACATGCTGCTAATGCAGCTGTAACATCGAGAGTGTGGGGAGTGTTGATCTGTGTTGAGTTAGTTTGGGCCGTAAAAAAGAGTCGGCATGTTCAGCTGCTTTTACTGGCTCTTGTTTAGATCAGTCAGATCTGTTTTTAGACATTCGGCGCTCGCATAGTAAAATTGAGCGCTTCTCATGGTAAATTTGTAGGATTTCAAGTAACGATTTCAGAGTTGCACTACCCAGTACGGGCAACACCGATCAGACCCTTGCACCTGCTCAGAAGTTGACCTAAGGCCCCTTCCTTTTGAACTCTGACCCTGCTCTGTGACCCTAGATTGACCTCTGCTTCCATTGCAAGCCTGTTGTTGTCCGCCTTTGGCTGGAGAACTTTTTTTTTTTTTTTTATCAGAACCACACACCGCTTTTCCCCTGAGCTTCAGAGGGATCGGAGCCGCATGCTCTTTTATCAGATTCGGAGCCAGGACCGGGGTGCCCTCAGCCTGAGGAGACGCTTTGCATGCGGGTTTTACTTGACTTTACAGAAGCCCCCGTGGAGCCGACATGTTAGATTAGGGCTGGAGCAGAACCTGAGATATGTAACAGCGCTGTATGATTGACTTGTCCAGCCTTAGTCTTGGGTGGGAGCTTTTGCCTGAGAAGGTGTTTATGGACTCTGACAGGGTACTGTGTTGATATCTCTCTCTGGCATAAATGGCCTTGTGGTGGGGTGCCTGATGAATGACCACAGTAGACGTGCTGAGGAGATAACTTCTCAGAAAGACTCATAAACACAACTTTAATGGCTTTCTCCCTTAGTAGACATAAGTCTCTCTTTTCACAACATTACACAGAGAAATCACTGCCAAGGCGTGTGTATTTGCACTCTCTCCCTCTCTCTCTCTCTCTGTTTGTGTGTGTGTGTGTGTGTGTGTGTGTGCACGTGCATGAATGAGTAATAGGGAATTACTCTCAGCCTGCAGTTAAAGACAGCGAAAGAGGGTGTTAGACAGACTGCAACATCACGAAAACAGAGACGAAGACTAAAGGAGAAAGTGAAATAGTGACAAAAAAAGTAGATGTGTGTGAGACAGAGAGAGAATGAGATAGGGAGTTACCCTTAGCAGCAGTGTGTCTGTGTCTGTGTGTGTGTGAGGTCTGGCAGATGCCTCCATCACTCTGACAGAAGGGTTGTCAGTATTGGAATGTGTCTCCCCAGGTCGTCTGTCTCTGCCTGTTCTCTCTGAGGTTATTACCAGTCTGAGTAACTTCTCACAGATAGCACCCCCTCTACCTAAAGCTGCAGAGAGAAAGAGAGGGAGAGGGAAGTGAGAGTGTCCAAAACGATGACCTCCTTCTAGCCTGTACCTATTAAAAGCAGACCTATTTCCCACTTACAAGACTGCATTTAGCCCAGAAAACGCCTAGAAAAGGGTGGTAAAGTAGTTCATGCTTATGTAATCAAAATATTTTTGGGAGCAAAGCACTGAAAGCTCATTTAAATTTGAATGATATAGGATGAAGTCAGAGGAGAATTAAGATAGTTATCACGTATGGAGGCTTAAAAATAGACCTAAACCCATCCCTGTAACTCTAGAATAGCAGCATTTAGAGAAAGAGAAGAAAGATAAAACAGGGCTTTTAAGGCCATTTTTGCTCTTATCTGATGAACTGTGTTTGAAACTCGGCGTTTTTAAACCAAACAGTGGCTAACCTGGCACCAACGACAAGGAAACCTTTTTTTTTTTTTTTTAATTACAGCATTTAGTCCAGCAGTTCTGCCTGGATTGAGAATGTATTTCTTTCAGAGACAGACTGGCTGATGAGCATGCAGTGGGGACGTGCCTCTGTATCTGTGTTAGAGCTCTAAAACCTTCACTCGCAACTGTGTGAGTTATACTGACAAGCAAACAATAGACCACACAAACAGGACATTGTGTTGTCAGTTTCCTATTGAAATCAGCCCTCCATCTTTCAAATCTGCTAGCAGAATAAGAATTGACTGTACAGCTGTGTCCAGCTGCATTGTTTGCATCTGGATCACATGATACACCCTATTGTGTAAACAGTATAGGTTTTCGACATAGACTTGCCTGGTCTCTGACAGCTTCCCAACCAACAAGTCTCTCTCTGTGATGCCAGTGTCCAAAGATTGTCGAGTAATTCAGTGACTCTTGTACATGTTTTATACTGTTTGCTGAAATTCCTAGCATCAGATATACAAACATACATACATACATATATATATACCTATATATATTTGTGAGTGTGTATATGTCTGAGGATGAATGAGAAAAGAGGAGAGGGGAAAGAGAGAGTCAGAGTGAGAGAGCATGTCATGGTGCACTGATGTCATAGTGTCATAGAAGAGAGGGAGTGATAAAATATATCCATAAACACACACTGCCCCGCTGCACATGAAACTGCAGTAAATGTCAAATACATATGTGTCAAGCACTCTCGACTCCCCAGTGTTATTATGTGTGTTTGTGTTTGATGAACACTTGATTTGTTGATTTGTTTTCATGACAGAGACAACAGCAGTTTTCAGCTAAGTGTCTTTTTATAAGTTGGCCAGTGATACTAAACTGTGTTGGCAGCTTGGTAAACACCACATACACACACACACACACACACACACACACACACACACATTCAAGTGCGTGCTTAAAACTTTGAATAGCACATTGAAGGGTTTATTGTAAATTCATCAGACATATTCTTTCATCCCCCCCCCCAGTTATTGTTATCTGTCAAGGCCAAACGTAAGTGACCCCCATGGGGTTCTTTCCTCTCTGGGATGGATGGGGTGCACAGCTGCCTAAGCCCTCCTGTAGAGTGTTGATCTCACACTGCTGGGTATGATTCACAGCGATAAGCCCACAGAGAGAGAGAGAGAGAGAGAGAAGAACTGGATATTAAAATTCCAGCCCAAAAGCTTCTCTGGAGATACCTAAAAACATTTAAACCTAACCTGTGCTTCTCCTGCCCCACACAGTGTTTTTAATCACTCAGCTCGCAATACGTGGAGATGTTTTACATGATGACAACAGAGAGAAGGCAAGAAAAGCTACATGCAAGTCCTTAGACATCAGTGATGGATGTTATGTATGTTACACATGACCGTGGTGTGTGTGCAGTATACAGAAATGTATAGGAAGGCTACAAAGCGGCTGTGTTAAAGCACAAAATGGCTTTTTATTGAGCGCGTGGATGGATTTACCATCTCTGAAACACAAACATGCACAAATCATATAAAGATATAAGAGGCCAAACCTCAGATCATTCAGAGTAGATGTAAAAAAATTTTTGGCATCTGTGAAATAAACCTCTTTCTCAGCCACATCCTTCTTTTTTTTTATATAATCAACATCTGTTCATTCTGTTTTCTTTAAGGCAATGTTAACAAATGCTCTAGAAAAAGGCTGAACCAAAGCTGTTTGCTTGCTGTGAATTGCTGTGAGGCTGTGGACAGATGTTTGCAGTTTACGAGTTCACTACAGCACATTCACCTTGTTTTTTTGTTTTTTTTTTAACTTAGCCAACTTTGTCTTTGTTTAGTGGCCTAGAAAAGATGAGATTTTGTTGAGAAAATAATTTTATTTAAATGAATTAGGCTTTCATCTCTTTTAGTTCAGCTGCTTTAATGTGAGTTTTGAGCTAGGATGATTGTGTTATGAGAAGTCGTGAGCATACAGATGGATATTCTTTTTTCCCTTGAAAGTACAGATATATTATAGGTATGCATCTTGCCCTTATGGTCAACTCTTTCTCTCTGTCTCTTTCTCTGTCTCTCTTCCTCCCTTTTTCTTTCTTTCTTTCTTTCTTTCTTGCTTTCTCTCTCTCTCTCTCTCATGCACAAACATGCTCACACAAACACACACACACACACATACAAAAATCAAATTTTCTTCAAGCTTGCCCACAGCGTAGATAGTGGGAGCAGGTGGTGAAGTTGGAAGGGCTCTTTGGAGGTTAGAGTGCCATATTGATGCAAAGTTTTCCCTCTGGCTATGCCTGTGTACATTTGTGTGTGTGTGTGTGTGTGTGTGTGTGTGTACATGTACATGTTTTTGTGTGTGTACCCGTGTGTGATAAACCACTCAAAATCACTCTCCCACACAAATTTGTAATATGTATGCTAAGACAGATTAATGTATACACACATCCCTGTGGCTATTTTTAGTCAGGTTTTAATGGACATTTTAAAATGGTGTTCTGTGCACCTACCATATTTTATGTTGCCTTATGAGGTGTCACGTAATAAGGAGATTGGATCAGACCATATTAACTTTAACATTTATACACACTGGAAACGAATCAGACCTAATCCTAGGTTTCAGACATGGTCAAGTACTAGAGTGTCCACTGCTACTCTTGGGGTCCAGTGTGTCTTCAGCTTTCTTTTAGTCTCAGGTTTCAGTCACCTCACTGATGAGGTCTTTGAAAACCACGCAAAAACCAGCCTATCACTTCATATTTACAGTCAACTCAAACAACCCTGATTCAAGGAGAGTGCCATTACCTTTTACTAAACAATCGAGAGCCAGTCTTACAGAGGAATGTCTTCCTATGATATACTGAGCCTAAAAGCATATTCTGCTCTCGGATGATGCATTTCAGTTTCTCCTCTCTCTTAGTTTCTACTGAACTCATTTGCATTATGTTTTGAGTCATATTTTTTTAATAAGCAATCCATTCTCTCAGTGTCTGTGTCTTTTAGCCTGCATCAAACTAATCTATTTAATTACAGAACGGCTCACATTATTTCTTATTATGTAACATGGTTCATGCTCTCTCAAGTGTATAGTTGAAATAAGAATCCATTAGTCTGTGAAACATGCCGAACTGACTGCTAAATCTAGATTGGTTTATTTCTCTAGTTTCTCACGTCTCTTGTCATATTGCTGCTCAGACTGGTGATGTTATGTTGCTGTATTGACATTTTTTTTACTGGCAAGTAATATTCTAGAAGCTCCCTTCATATTTGTGTGTCTGCACGTGTACCTTTTATAGGGAATTAAGGACAAGGTTCTCAAAATATACAGCACGGTTTGAGGCTAACTTGAGCATGGCTAATGTCTGGTTTGGTGACAGTTGTCCGTAGCCACACCCTAAAGTGTGTGAAAGCTTTAGCAAAGCAAGACATTCATACTCCATTGCTCTGGTGACACTGCTCCATCTGCGCGTGACCTCACGGTGACCCCCGTCTCCTGAGAGCCCCAAGCCGTCTACAAGTGCGGTGCCACTTTCCATTCTGACTCCTAATCATGACAACACGACGCTGGAGACTGCTGAGAATGGCCCCCTGATCGTGTCCTGATGTTTTAGAGCTTTTTCTCTTTCTCTCTCTTTCATTTCTCCGTGGGATGAACATATTGCTCCCAAGAACTGCATTGATTTGCTCCACTGAGTTTGACATGTGACAGCCACTGCTAGCTGCCCGCGAATGAGCCCAGTTCCATACACAAGAGTGCCTGTGTTCGCTTACGCTCGGCTGAACGCGCTAGTGCTAACTCGTGGAGGAGAAGCCGGTATTCAATTACTCCCCTGCCAAGGCCCTAGTGTTCAGCTCCCACAAACATTCCAATGTTGTGGGAGTGATGGTAAGAGGACACATCAGAGGGTTTATGAAATGTGTTGGCATAAAAAGAACCACGTAATATCTCACGCCGTCAACCTTCGACACAGTACAACGATGTCGTGTCACGTCTGTCCCGTTTGTTAAATCCTTCGTTTGACAGTGGTAAAACTGGTAGAGCGTAATAGTCTGGTTTCTCAAAACAATGGCTGAGCCTAGTTCTGGACTTAATTGCGTTTTGAACGAGAACGAAGAGTTTATGATGAGTATTCACTATGGCATGTGGCTCATACAATGCTGTTAGCATTTCCTGTAGCAACAAGCTTAACTCTGTGCCTGCATTTTGCAGGGGTTTTTTTTTCTTTCAGTAGAATAACATTTAATAGACAGCCATTGATCATCAGTCTAAAATATCAAGATCCACTAAGGGATCACAAGTGGTAATTATCATTGTTGGTTAGGGATTAAGATGTGGTATTTAAAAAAAAAAAAAAAAGGGAGGGGGGTGTCTTTTATAGAGGCCTTGTTTTGTTTGTGCAATCCTGTCTCCTCCTCCCTTTGCAGCCCTTCTCATGAACATTAAGGAAAATGTAAGATGGCCCATTTACACCCCTCATCTCTGATTTCATTTCCCTAAATCCTCCACCGTGTGCCGGCGCGCTGCTGTTGTTCTATTTGAGTTCTCGTCCTCTCTCCGTTTTTTTTGGGGGGGGGGGGGGGGGGGTTTTCGCCAGCGAGAGTAAGCTTGGGATGCATGCGTGTGCACGTGGGAGCTGGCATTGAGGGAAGAAACTCTTTAGATCTCTCTCAGTTTGAGTTAATGAACAGCTGCACAGGTCCTGATCTATGTAGTCTGTTCTAATTCACAGCAATATCACAGCCCAACCCCATCCGTTTTACTCTCTCTGCTCTTAATTATCAGCCCGGCTGCCTTTTATCTGACTAAAGATCTCTCTTTGAAGTTTCCGGAATCGGGCCTTAATACATGGGGATACACTGAAACCACTGAAGAAATTTCTCCCTGTTCTGCTGAATGTGTCACTCTGGGCTTTTCTGTGGCCTTGGAGTCGGGCTGTTTGTTGGCTTTTCAACTGACTTTTTTTTTTTTTTTTTTCAATCCACAGCAAATCATTCTCAGGATTTGTATTGTATGTCTTCAAACAGTTCTTCAGAGTAGTAGTAGAGCATGTAGTTTGAGTTTGGTCTGTGTATATTCTTTTGTGTATGCTCTTTGTGTTTCACTGCTTATTGCTGATAAAATAGTGTTATGAGGAGAATATGTGACTCTGTAATAAGGACACGCTTCAGAAAATCGTTGGAGGTGTTTGACGTTCCTCCCAACAAAGCTTATTCTCATTCAGATTTTGCTTTGTCAAATTAATGTGTTCTCAGCTCAGTGATTTCAAAATGTGTCTTTGTGTGTGTGTGTCTCTCTTTGTCTGTGTGCTTATTGTGTATTTACCTCTTTTCACTCCACTGATTTAGATTCATATATTCGAGATAATTGTGTTTGCGTGAGAAATATCAGACACATTTGTGTGAGGGAACAGGTCATTTAAATACAACCCAGAGTCTGTCTGTTAGAGTTGTGTCTGAATATTCAGCCTATAGATATAGGAATTAGTATTGCCCACACTGAATTGAAGACAGTTTATAAAAAATTGAAAAAAAAAATATATATATATATACATAGGGGTGTGTGTGTGTGTGTAATATGTATATAAATAAATAAATAAATAAAAATGCAGCTAAGCCTATTACCAGCAATTACACAACAAGAGCCTGCACAGCATACATTATTGATATAACTCCTGCAAATTGCATTTTAGTTGTCAGGGATGGTCTGGTCTCTAGCCTACCGAGGAGATTATGTTTGTTTCATTTTGATATGTGGACTACCTGCCTGCTGTTATGTCAGTGCAGTAATCGCTGAGTCACGCTCCAGGACATGTGGTCTGTGACGGGAGGGAAAAATTGCCCTGAAAATCAGATAATCAACCTTTCCCTGTATCCTAAAAATCACCACACAGTGACAAATCACTCTTGAGGTTCGCAAAGGGGGGAAACAGAAATGTTTGAAAAGGAGTCAATAATTTATTGCATCTAAACCTCTCACTCTATATGTGTGTGTGTGTGTGTGTGTGTGTGTGTGTGCGCGCGCGCGCGCGCGTCTGTGTGTGTGTGTGTTCGTACAGATGAGAAATCGGACAACGGAGAGCTTGATCTGGAAGGCATTGATGAGGATGAGATTGAGAGAGTGGGTTCTCTTTTTTATCCTTTTTGTGTATTTTATATATATATATATATATATATTGTGTTTGCCTCACATTATTTTAAGACTCCACACATAATCTTAATGTAAGGGTATGAATGTGCCAGGAACCTAAGATGAAAATCTACCATTACGTAAAATCCCTCTCAGCGTCCGTTTTGTCATATATTAACCTATACATTTATAAATTTTCAGGCATAACTTTATCTCGTTGTGAAAGTCTTTTCTCTTCATTCTTATAGTATATTCTGAATGAGAAGGAGGTGCAGGCTAAGACAGAGCTGTGGATGAAACAGAATGAGGAATATCTAAACGAGCAGAAAGGTAAGAGATGAGAGACACTTTTCTCATTAACGGTGCTTGGCTTCTACTGCACTGCCATTTTCCTGCCCAGCAGGTGTGTGCAGCACATAGACAGATTGAGACTTAATCCTCAATCACAGATGTAATAATAAAAAAAAAAAAGCAACAGAGCGAGAGAGAAAAAGACGGAGCCGAATGAAAATATAGATTTGTTGTTTTAAGAACTCATTTGTTTAAGTGAACTTGTCAAACTTTAGTCCTGAGGCTGAATCTTAATTAAACCCAGAAGAAAGTTAACTTTTTCATCTAGTCAAATGTTAATATATTTTCCTTAATGCCTTTTGAGATCAGGGACATCCAGAAGTGCTTGAGTTAATTCTCTGTGTGTTTAAGATCTGAAGTGTTTTTTTGTTTTTTTTTGTTTGTGTTCAATAGTTAAGTGGTTTTTAATGTCTCAAGTCAACTCAGTAGTTTAATAGGTCTAATGGCTCTGATAGGAATTCATTTGTTGTGAATGTTCCATTAACAGAGAGTAAACACCTTTTGATGACTACTGTCTGTTTCTGCATTATACCTCCTGTGCCATATCTCTTCCTCTTAAACAGAAGTGCAACTCAACTTTATTTGCCTTTGTCTTTGCAGAGAAGGAGGAAAGAATAGCCAAAGAGAAGGAACAAGGGATCTATAAAGAGAAAGTGAGTGAGTGTGTGTGTGTGTGTGTGTGTGTGTGTGTGTGTGAGAGTGTGTGAGCCGGGGCAGCTGGCCAGTAACTTCTTTTTCCCTGTGCTAAAGTCTGCAGACACACAGCGGTAGCGTGCGTGAGGTGGCCGCATGCTTTCCATTTTAGCCCCATGGCGCTACTCCGGTTTCACTCCAGACTTCAGCTGCGGTCTCTCCCCTAACCTGTCTGCTCTTGTGTCATCTGCACTGACTGCACTTTGTAGCCAGGTCACATTAACTGACGGCTGGCAGGCCTCTAATGAGGTGCTGAGGTCTTGATACTTATTCCAGATACAGTAGTCCATAATCAGTGTACCGTTCACAGTTGAGAGAGTTGCTGTACTATGAGGTAGCTGCTAGGCTTGGTGATGACAGCTTTTAGCTTTATGTCATTCTCACACAGGAGGAAAAAAAACATGTCTTAAGTGTAGCCTACATGCAATCCTGTTGCTACAGTGCTTTGAATCCAAAAAACATCTGATTGATAGAAAAGGTTGTTAATTTGAATTATTAATGTAAATGTTTGAAATAGCAGTGATAATGATTGTGAGTGGTCCCTGTCAGGCTTTTGAGAACTGGATTTTTCTTTTGAGAGTTGTAACAGCTAGGAAATTTGGCTCAAAAGCAGTGAGAAATAGTTGGGAGCAGCCGCTCACCATCAGGTTTGCTCTGTGTTCCAGCGTCTGGTAAGCTGCGTCATTGTGAAGTGAATCTCAATAGGCAGTTTTCACTAGCGGAGGTGAGAATAGCTAAGGAGTTTGCAGTCTTTGCCATCTCTGCCCCTTTTTGAGTCGTCCTTTTGCATTTTGGGAGTTGTTATATTTAATAGTTCGTTTTTTTATACTCACTCACCGTCCTTCCTAAAAAGACAGTCACATCCCTCTTGAGCCAGGAAAGCTGATCAGACTCTGAGAATTCAGAATCTGATTACAGTGGACTAAATGAGATGTGTAAGTGCTACCAGTGTTAATACAAGCCACAGGTTTGTCTGGAGTTACTGCCCGGGCGACAGGAAATGTTCTTCCCTAAGTATAACTAATCTCTTGGCTTTGTGGTGTTGCAGCCCAAGAAGCCGTCCAAGAGACGAGAGCCGATCCGGGCCAGCACCGCAGGCGAGGCCATCGAGAAAATGCTGGAGCAGAAGAAGATCTCCAGCAAGATCAACTATGACGTACTGAGAGACCTCAACAGCAAAGGCGGTGGTAGCAGCCCTACCCACCAGGACGAAACCACACCCACCAGTGGCCCCGGTCGTAAAAGGCTATCCCGTCGTAAGAAGCAAACTAGCAAGAGCAACCTTGGCTTGGCCAAGCCTGCCAGCCTCATGGGTAAAAGGTGGGAGCTAAATCTTCAAAGTGTTCTCCTGGTTGCAGGTATACTTAATTGCTGCTACTAGAAAAGGATTTATTGTCTCAGTTCTTGTAGCTATTTGCTACCTTTTGTATTTGTTAAAAGGAAATGTTATTTTAGATATATTTTTGGATCTAAAACACAACCCCTGCTCTTAAGGCAATGGGAAGGATCCGGGACAAAATGTACAAATTGTACAAAGAGGGGCGATGCGTTAACATTAAATGCATTACTTTTATGAGGGTTGCTGAGGGTTTGCCTTGCTCCGTGCCCATGGGGAATGAAGAGGAAAAAATAGGGAAAAATGATGAAGGTTTAAGGGATGGTTTGCATGCAGCATAAACTGAATGATTTTAGTCATTAAAGCTCTGGCAATAATGGGCGTAAGTTTTCGAAATGTGTACAGGATGACACGTTCTAGCACACATTACGGTTTAGTCTTCCATAGCTGTCTCAGTTGATTTTTTTTTTCTTTTTCTTTTTCTTTTTTTTTCTTTTTGCCATGGCATTGGCTGTATATACCTTCTGCTTGGCTTACAAAAAAACAAATCACCCTCTTTGGGTGACAGGGCCTGTCAGAAGTGTCTGGGCTTGTTTTTATCACTGCAGACAAAGAGATTTGATGGGGAAAAAGGCTTTTAAGTGTTTCCCCTCTGCCTTTTTGACATTCTGTCTCTTTTGCTCTACTTTGGCTGACCTTCAGAAACATTTTTAACCAGAGAAAAATTTGTCATCAGTTCTGCTCCAGACCTATCTGTCTGCCTTCACCTGGCGCCTTGCAGTCCATGCTGGGAGCTTGCCCCTTCTTCAATTAATAGTCCTCCAGAGCTCCCAATGTCCCAGTGAGAAATGTAATGAATACAAGACAGACGGAGGACGAGATCACGGCTTCTGCGCTGATGAGGGCTGATGATTTCTCACTGTGTAATTTCTCATGTTCAGGCTAGTTTCAGTAACAATAACTACTCATTTTCTAATGAATACTGAGGTGATTATGAACCAGGCATATGGGTTCTGTTGGTGTTCAAGCACAACTGGGCTTTTCTTTGTGTGTGGTGTGTGTGTGTGTGTGTGTGTGTGTGTGTGTGTGTGTGTATATATATATATATATATATATATATATATATATGTCTTCAGGTCTGAGACGACATTAAATACATATCACTATTATGACTGCAAATTTGTTTATCAACACTACAAACCTTACTGGATGATCTTAGTAAGACAGAGTCTTACATAAGCTCCACAGGGTCATGAACTACCTCCATAGTCTAACCGGGCCAGGATCTGAAGAGTACAATTTGCTTTGTCTCTCACCTTCTGCTACACTGTATTTTTCTGCAGAGGACAATAGGCTGTTTTCTCTGGTGCCTGTGCAAGTAAAAGGCTAATCAGTTTAATTTCCATTTTCCATTTCCCTTTTGACCATTTCTCGTGACCTTTTTCAGTCAATTTTTGAAAGCACAAATTGCCTTTTTTTTTAAAGGCTGTCCTGTCGTTGCAAGCCAGCGTGGCCTGCCAGACACTGAGAAATCATTGCTTGGCTCCACCAGTCTAGCAGCTCCCAGTCTCCGGAGGTCCTTCCGTCCTCTGTCCAGCCAGTCCTACGGTTACTGAGTCCCCCCAAACCCCCCCCAGCCTCTGCCAGGCTCTCGCAGCAGCTGCCAAACCGAGACATCCCCCACCCCCTACCCCCCAGTACTTCCAAACTAACTAAGATGGAAAAGCGCTCTTCCAGAAATAATTGCCATGTAGTTTCCTTTTCTACCCCCACCCCCCCCCCCCCCCTTTTCGACCCCCCCCCCCCTCCGCCTTTTCTGTTCTCTTTTTCTAAAAGCTACAGTCCTTAATGCTGTCAGTGTTTGCCTTTTGAAGTGTAAATCTGAACTCGGAGAGGTAGGACAGCCTGTCTGTGGATCTCATCTTCTACGTTCCTCAGAGAAATACAGGCCAGCCAGAAGGCTTCTCCTCCCCTGTGTGCTTTGTGAGCCTTGTAACACCCTTGTTTCACTTACTTACTTACTCTTTTTTTCCCCTGTTTTCTTTTTTTAGATGGTTTCAAATCATAAGCAATGTTTCATAGGTAACAACTAGCTGAAGGAACTTGAAGTCATCGGTGGTAGTATTTTCTTTCTTTTTTTTTTTTTTTTCTTTTCATATCAGAGTTTGTTTTTAGGCTTCACTGACAACATGGGTACAGATTAATTTGGAGTAAACATTCTGGGTTTCGAGGTCAGCCTGTGTGTGTGTACTTGTGCGTTTGTGTGTCTGCTTGTGCGCACCAGTGTGTGTTTTGGTTTTACTGAGTTCACATACCCTCCCACCGATTTGCAAGGCCTACCCAGAAATAACCGATGATTCGGGTGCCCTGATTCGTTTCCCAGACCCCTGATGAAGCCTCTCATTGAAACTGCACAGTTCCCACAAAAAATGTCATTGTTTCCACCCTACTATGAAAATCCATTCCTGCATGGCACCTCGACTCGTTGCTTTTGGCTAACCCCACTTCATTGTGAAGTCCACAGAATGAGCCCTGACATACTGAGAGGCTAACTCCACAGCCTGGGACTTTGGTGGGCAAGTGTAGGCGTAGAGTATGCCATGTAGTTGAAGTTATATAGTTTATATTGTTAGCCTATTTCTTTATCTCCTTGTAGTAGCTAGTTACAGAGCAGCTTTCGCCAAAGTGATCAATGGCTGTTTATCATGGACAGCATGTTTGCTACGAGGGTGCTCGCTACTATGTTGAAAAGAGCACATTGAAGATTTCAATTCTTTTTTTTTTTTTTTTTCCCAACAAAGATATGGTACACAAGAGCACATTTTTCAAGTTTCACGTTAGTAGCCCCATCCTTTCCTGAGATGGATTGAATCTTTTTGTTCATCTTTTCATGACTCATACGTCTCATGCCTTTCAGTTAAGATGAATGTTCATCACTTTTAAACCAGACAAACTGACGCGTGCTGGGGTTTTGAAGGTCAAAAGTTCTCAATAAGTGACAATTCTTGTGACTGGCTTCTAACCTCCAAGCACCGTCAGTAGCCCAAAGGGCAGGATCCTCACTGTGTGATCCCCTATTGTTTCAACGTATGATTTATCAGTTAGCTATAGTATGATAGTCTGAAACGGGCATGGCTTTGGAGTCTAGGAGCCACTTCCTGCTGATGGGAACAATGGTTCCCAGTGGAGAATAAGCAGCTGGGTCGGTCTATTTGCCTCTGACTTTCTGAGGAGTGGCTTCCATTGTGCATTTCTGAATGAACGTTCTGGTTCCTGGAGCAACTGGTGACTGGTTTCTTTAAAGTATAAATGAGTTTTTCTGTATTTTTAATGCAGTTCTTAATTTGGGTATTTAGTTCTCATTAATAACATGAGCATCTCTCTTGTGAGCTGTGCACTCGGCTGAGCTGTTGCACTTTTTTAATGACCCAGTTCTTTTTTCTTTTCTTTTATAATCTTTTTTTTTTCTCCTTCCTCTCCCGTTTTTTTTCTCACTGTACCTAATGTTGCTGTGTGCTATGCCCTTTCCCAATGGGTATAAACATCCAAAGCTTTACATACATTTGCATCTGACAGCGTTAAAGGAAAAATCAAAAACCGTGTGGTGTCTTTGAGGTCAAGCTTAGACACAGTAAAAGCCATCTGTATTTGTGTAATCTGAATAGCACCCTGTGCCTGATGTTATATTACGCGGCCTCTGACATTTCATCTGACGGTGACATTGCTTTAATGTCCCTGTCGCGTCTTTTTGTTTGTTCTGCCTGTCCTGAGGTTCCTTTGTGCTCACAACCCAAGAGCCTTTGCTTACAAAACCACATCAAACAAGAATGTGAAGATGATGAACTCTGCATCCTGGATTTTGGAGTACCCGGAGTCACTTCTCAGCTGCATATTTCAGTTTGGTCAGTAATATGATAAAAGGAGGCGTAATATAGCAGACACTAAAATCAACAAAAGTTATGGTACACATCTGCTCCAGTTAACAAAGAAATCATCCCTCTTACAAACCAAACTGGAGTTAAAATTTCCTTTGGAAGGATATGATTTAAGCAACACCAGAGCTGTGGACTGCAGCTCTGACTGAGAGACCATCTTGAGTTGTGACTTTCCTCTCCTACCCCCCCCCCCCCCCCCCATCTGCTCTGGGAGGGTGACTCAGTCACCACACACATTTCAAGCTGTCACAGCGGGATCCCTCTCCCACACGCTTCTCTTCTAAGCCCAACCAGGCCGCGCACTTATCTTTCTCCTCCGGTTCGGTCGGAGCAGGTGTTAATGTGCAGATGTGTAGGTAAAGTGCAGATGAAAAGAGCCTCATTGCTTTACCATGTCAGTGGGATT